>NW_027279165.1:7500-170000 GCF_046629955.1 Centroberyx affinis | reverse complement strand
TTATTACTGACTCACTAGTTGACATAAGGGTTAAAGGTTAAAGGTTGTCTTTAATGCAGGCTTGTGGTTTTCAGATGTTTTGTTACACAAAATAATCTTCAAAAATCAACACTGCTTTTACGAGTTTGAAAGCATAAATGTTATTGATATTAGTGAAAAGCCAGTTGTGAACAAATGAACTGCAGCAGAGTTCACCAATACTCAAAGCTAAAGGAAACACACTAAGTAGCAGGCTAATGCTACGCTATAGCTAACTTTAGACAACTTTCTACAATTAAATTAGGGCTGGGAATCGGAAAGTAATCTGATTACTTTCTCGTGGTAACGAGTAACTTAACGCGTTTTTTTTCAATATATGTAATCAGTTATTAGTTACTTTCTCAAAGTTACATTGCGCTATTTTTATTTTCCTTTCAACTGGTTACATTTTAGTTAGTGCAATTAAAAAAAAATGAAGGTCGGCCTATTGTACGCTACATGATGTTATTACAGCAGACTGCAGCAGGCGGCTCATAGGTGACGACTCGCTTTCAGAATGAACACAACAAACTGCAGAACTTGGAAATATTCACATTACTTTGAACTGATCGAAGAGGAAGATAAGAACATTATTGTTAACTGTAAGTTTAGCTTTCACTGTCATACCTAAGATTTGAATTGAAAGCTTGTGAGCGCAGTCTGATGTTTAGTTTGAGACCAGACCGGATCAGTTCAGGCTCCGTTGATCACCGGGTGAAGTTAGATTGAAGTTTGATATTCACCGGTTGATACACCTTTTAACATCAATATTGATTGATTGATTGATTGATGTGTTTATTTGAGTGTCCTGCACCATTTATAGTGCCCAGCCCATATGGGCTTACAAGACACTAGACAACAACAACAGTCAGGATGGCCACATGACACATCATAATATACAGTTCCACAAATTCAAAAAGAGAACACTTCATAAACATTCAATTTCCGTGACAGAAATGACCTATGTTGGATACAGTGTTCTCTGTCTTAGCTGCCATGCATTTTCTATAAATCTTGCTAAAACAAAAATCTCCTCATTAAAGAGCCAACTCAACATATCACCTTCAGACAACCAAAACAAATCAGGGTTCTTCAACTGAATTTTTTCAAATAGATGATTCCTCAAATCGCTGTACATGGGACAGTGAAACATAAAATGAAATTCATCCTCAACAACACCAAGGTCACAGAAAACACATAAACGCAGCTCTTCAGGAAAACCTTTATCTCTGCCTGCCTCAGCTGACAGTGGTAAGGTACCAGATCTTACCTGAGCACATAAGGACCTCTGCCCTCTCTTTAAATTAAATGTTCTATAAGGTTCTGTGAAGTAATCTTCTTTAATCTGAACGTAGTTTCTGAGCTTTGGCTTCTTCCAAATCTCCTCCTTCCATCGTTCCTTATGGATCTTTAACAGTTTTTGTTTGACCATATTTATATTACACTGCAAATTGTTCCTGAAGATTAAATGTAAATCAGAAAGAGAAAATATTGCAGAAACCTCTCTTGACCAAGGATAACTGTGTGCTCTGTCCCAATTAAAGATCTTTTTGGTCAGCCTTTCCTCTGGCAACTGGACAAGGCGGTTCCATAGCCGAACTATTTCACATCTCTGCTTTACAAGACAATAGCTCCGTGTCGATACCATATTTCTTCTCAAATTAGGCTTTTTTATAGAGAGGAAAATGGAGCCAATGTTTCACAGTGTTGATAAAGTCTAAATCACCTGCGGTTGTGATGCAGTGACGGCAGAAAGGATCCAGTCTGTCCAAACCCCCACTGAGTATTTACTGTGGAAGCAGAACTGAAAGCTCCTTGATGTTTTCTTTAGACAGCAGCAGCTTGTTACTTCAGGCTGTGACCCAAACCTGATGACTAGTGATGATTTCTGTACATTAAGAGTGATGACATCAGCGGAAGACGCATTTTAAAGGCGTGATTTTACGTGGGTAATGTGATAGTACGCATTACGCCTTTTAATAAAGACTAACTTGGTAATGTAACTAGTTACTATTTAGGGCAAGTAACGAAGTAAAGTAACTAGTTAGTTTCAAAAGTAACTTTCCCCAACACTGGTCATTTCCATCCAACTACCTGTCTGAGCTGAAAATGCCTCCTCATGCTGCCGTGGGAAAACAAGCACAGATCCTGTACAGGTCCACGAGGTAATAACGATACCTACCGTTAAAGTGTGTAGGGCAGCTAGAAAACGAGTTATCAAGTTACTGTTTATAAATCCCGTTACTAAAATAGGCGAGTTTGGTGCAAATTGTGGAATGTTAAGTTTCGCTTTTGTTTTCAAGGAGAGACTCGGGATTGAATACACAGCTGCTGGCCTGCTGGTCATCGGCAAATGACAGACATGACGTGATGTGACGCATTAGAGATCCATTTAGATCAATTTCTATACATCGACCAACTTGTATTTTGCCTGTGGGAAACTCTGCACCTCGCAGCCAAAGACGCCCTCTGCTCTCTGCCCCCGGCTGCGCCATGGGAAAAAAATTAATGCTGTCAATTGCGTACATTTTTTTTTAACACATTAAACATATCAAATTAATCGCAGAAATTAACGCATGAATTTTCCCAGTCCTAAATTAAATACAATTGGAAAAAACTCTAAACTGGTAAATCTACAATGGGATATCATTAAATTGAATAGAGTGTGAGCACTAGAGCTCAGAGGCTTTACGGCGGACTATTCAGCATAATGACGTGGTGATGAAGAGCAAGTTAGCCATTTGTTAGCAACTTACTTTATTAGCTTGACTGAACCACAGATCTTATTTTCAGGCATTTAACCAAAACCCCATTCAAATCCCAATCACTCTTCAGCCGAGGAAACCCATGGCTCAAGCCTGCTGGCTCACTGCTGGGTTTCAGGACTCAAAACTTGACCGCTCTGTTAGTAGTAGTATTAGTAAAATCTTAAAGGTCCAGTGCAATGAGAATTGTATTTCTCAATTTCAAGATCAAATTTATGAAGGACCTGTTAATGTAAAGTTACCCAAATTATTATAACTTTTTATTATAACCTATAAATTTGAAAAACTCTCCTGGTTGTCAACAGAACCTACGTCCATACTGTCGACCAATCAGAGCATTCATTAAAACCTGGGTGTTGGTGACATCATTTACATCAGGAAGTAGATTGGAATTCTAGATCTGTTTGATTCAGCCAGAGGAGAGCTTTTCCACATTTCCACAATGCTGACAGTTAGAATACTTTGGGAAACTTTAGATTAACAGATCCTTTGATAAATTAGCTCATGAAATTGACAAATGCAATTCTCATTTAACTGGAACTTTAAAATCAACTGTGAATCTATGAGAAATCCTTTTAATGGGAACATTTGACTAAACACCGCGGAGTGTCCGGTTTGCAAAGCTCGGCGCGGTCACAGTGTGGCATTTGTGTTTTCACGGTTTTTATATGCTTTGTATTGGTGCTAGTGTTGGGAGCCAGACGATGTACCCATAATCCATTTCTCCATGGCCGGGCCACGGTGTTCCACAGCGAATGGTAAATATGTTAGGCGGGCTGGGAAAACCCGGGTGGAGAAAATCATTGAGTAACGTTTTCCTCCGCGTCGATAAGTTACTGCTGGGGCGCTCCTCTTCTCATCCTCCTCCACTGGCACATCTCATCAGTCTGAGATCCATGCTGAAGTACATTCAAGGACTGTTTTTCTCAGTCGGCAAATCCGACATAACATGAACACAGCATCAACAGAATCAGCAGTTTTTTTTGGGTTGTTTTTCCATGGTTTCCCGGTTTCTGGAGCCATGGTGCAAAAAGGACAAAAGTAAAGGCCCTGCAGTGTAAACCCGGCTAACAAGAGGTCTATTGTCTGTCTGCTTGTTTTCCATCAGAAGATCAGAATGATAGAGGAATAGTGTGTGTATGTGTGTGTGTATGTGTGTGTATATACTGTATGTGTGTGTGTGTGTGTGTGTGTGTGTATATACTGTATGTGTGTGTGTGTGTGTGTGTATATGTGTGTGTGTGTGTGTTTGTGTGAGGCCCCCAGGTGCTGCATGCTCACTTTATTGTTCTGACTGCAGCTCTGTCTCATCTGTTTCATCCGTTTCATGTCTCATCTGATTCATCTGTCTCATCTTCTTATCTGTTTCATCTGTCTCATCTTCTTATCTGTTTCATCTGTTTCATCTGTCTCATCTAATTCATCTGTCTTATCAGTCTCATCCATTTAATCTGTCTCATCTGTCTCATCTGTTTCATCTGTTTCATCCATCTCATCTGTCTCATGTTTCATCTGTCTCATCTGTCTCATGTTTCATCTGTCTCATCTGCCTCATCTGTTTCATCTATCTCATCTGTCTCATCTGTCTCATCTGTCTCATGTTTCATCTGTCTCATCTGCCTCATCTGTTTCATCTGTTTCATCTATCTCATCTGTCTCATCTGTCTCACGTTTCATCTATCTCATCTGTCTCATCTGTCTCACGTTTCATCTGTCTCATCTGTCTCATCTGTTTCATCTGTTTCATCTGTCTCATCTGTTTCATCTGTTTCATCTATCTCATCTGTCTCATCTGTCTCATGTTTCATCTGTCTCATGTCTCATGTTTCATCTATCTCATCTGTCTCATCTGTCTCATGTTTCATCTGTCTCATGTCTCATGTTTCATCTGTCTCATCTGCCTCATCTGTTTTATCTGTTTCATCTATCTCATCTGTCTCATCTGTCTCATCTGTCTCACGTTTCATCTATCTCATCTGTCTCATCTGTCTCACGTTTCATCTGTCTCATGTCTCATGTTTCATCTGTCTCATCTGCCTCATCTGTTTTATCTGTTTCATCTATCTCATCTGTCTCATCTGTCTCACTGTCTCATCCATCTCATCTGTCTCATGTCTCATCTGTCTCATGTCTCATCTGTCTCATCCATCTCATCTGTCTCATGTCTCATCTGTCTCATGTCTCATCTGTCTCACTGTCTCATCTGTCTCATCTGTCTCACAGTGTTGTTTTAAAGGGGCGTGCGGCGATGGAGCTGGATGTTTCTAACATGCTGATGCTCGCAGGAAGCACTCTGGCTCTCCCCATCCTCGCCTTCCTCACCTCCTTCCTGCTCTGGCCTGCAGCGCTCATCAAGGTCTACTACTGGTAAACACACACACACACACACACACACACACACACACACACACACACACACACCCTATCGCCTCGTTCACAGTTGACCATTCCATTAGGTTACAGTATGCCAGAAATCCATTAATTCCTATGGGAGACAATTTTGACAGAGTGACAATGCACTCTGTTAGTTGGAAGTTGTTTTCTGGACAGCATTTATGAGCTATTTAAAGGAAACGCTATAAAATATTTTACAGTAGAAAACATATTTCACTCTACATTAACCATTTTAAATTGTGAAAACATGTCTGATGATTTGGTTACAGTGAGAACGTTACGTAGGTGTTCACCTGATAGGGTATTACTTTGCTTTAACGAATAAAGTAGCCCCCCTCCAAAATGAACTTAGTAGTTAGTTTGTGAACAAAATATGTTGCCTGTGCGACTCGTCGGGTCGTCTGACCAGCAGGGGGCAGCGCTGCGTTGGAGATGATGGATTCAGTTTCATTTTATGGATCCAGTTTCATGTACAAGGTGAAATAGAAACCCTTATTAACACAACTCACGCACGCACACACACACACACACATTAGGTTGTCTGAATGTATTTTCTTGTTCTTCCTTCTTCATGTATTTTGTCATTTCTGATGTGATATTTGTGATGATTCTGTGGTGTTTGTCTTCTTGATTTTTTTCTTTAATATTTTTTTCTATCATTTTTCTTTTTTTATTTTGTAGTTTCCATGTTTCTTCATGTCACCTGAACAGTGTCTGTTCCTGTCGTTTTGATTTTTTGTCTGGACGTGAAGTTTCACTAAACCTAAAAGCTGAAAGCCTTTAATGTATGACCCGTAAAAGCTGGTGATTATCCAGTAATGACCATTATAATGTGCTGAGTAGGTTTGAGTCCAGTCTGCAGGTCAGTCTGATCACTAACCACGCTGTTATCAATGGGAGGAGAGTCCAGGATGCACACACACACACACACATGCACACACACACACACACACACACACGCACGTTTGTGCTGCTATACTAGAAGATACTGAGGTCTTCCATTTGTTCTCCAGTCGAGTGGTTCTCAACCTTTTCCATTTTAAGAACCTCATATATTCATATTGTCGTTCCTATGAAAGTATTTCCCAGGTCAGAAAAACAGAAAGTTTATTTCAGCTCGTCCATGTTGAGCCTGCAGCTTATTAGTTTTTGTTTTTATATAGTTTAAAATTTTTAATTCATTTTTCATTTAGTTTTAGTTTTCCGTGTGGATTTGGTAGTTGTAGTTTAGTTTTTATTTAGTTTCAGTTGTAGTTGTAGTTGAGCTGGTGTAATGACAGAAATTCAGAAGAGTTTTTTTTATATTTATATATTTGTTTGCAACAGGTATGGCGTAATCCCAACAATAGGCCTAAATCATATATTGATTGAATGTGAATGTAATCACATGAACAGTTTTTATACAAATCTTTTCAAATTTAGTATGGACATTGATGACCCCTAGAGGAAGAACTCTATTGATTTTGATGTGTTTATGATTATTATAACTACTATTAATTAACTGATTAAATGAATGTCCATGCTATTTGGACCCATATCTCACCAATGGCGCATTATATTGTACTGAAATTTGTCAAGAGAATTGTTCAGGCAATTATGGAGATTTGTATGAAGTTTGAACTTTTGATGATAATTATTAATAAAAGTTAATTTGTTATTGAGTACATTTATTATTGCGTGTTAAGGTACATACCCTTTATTATTGGGGAGACAATCCCTAGAGGATTATATCCATTCATTTTGGAGTGTTTAGGAGTAATAATAATATAATTAACTGGTTAACTTTATTGATTTGTAATATAAAAATAGTTACGGCATGCAAGCTTTATTATTATGAAGATTAGTCCAGAATGAAAAATTTTATTATTTGGCGAAATAAAAATAGTTGGGACAAACAACCAATATAATTGGGAAGATTAACTGTGAGTCTTATTGTGTGATTATTGAATGGCTTTTATTACATTTGACTTAATGGGGCCTTCGAGGATCGAGGGATTTTGGGGATATACCCCTGCTGTTGGCCCCCATCAGGATCCTAGTTTACTTCAGTTTTGTCACAAAATCTTGTTTTTATTTTTATTTCAGTTTGTTAACACCTCGTTTTCATCTCTGTTTCAGTTTAATTTTATGATAATAACCTCAGAGCACATTTTTATTTTTTCACAGAATTGGTTCTACTCGATTACGCTCTCTGTCACCAGGAAGTCGACAGTTCAAATCAGGCAGCAGGGAAAATTTTGGCAGCTAAAGTGAAAGCAGATCACTGTCCCGACCTCCAACAAACTGTTATGGTGCCTCTGAGCAAGGCATTTAACCCAGAACCAGCAGCAGACTGGTCGTACTGGGCAGGGTTTAAAACATCACCTTTTACAAGAGAGAGAGGGCCTAACACACACACACACACACACACACACGCACACACACACACACACGCACACACACACACACACACACACACACACACACACACACACACACACACACACACACACAGCAGTATTTTCAGTGTGACCTTGCCTGGTGGACTTTGACTAAGCTGTAAAAGAAACTCCTAGTTGGCAGCTTGGTAGATGACTGTCCCTATTACACACACACACACACACACACACACACACACACACACAGTGCTGAGTCACTGTGTCATGTAATATTAAGGCATCTTGTTTTAAAGTGGCACAGTGTCTTTGTCAGCAGCCTGACGCTGACTGTAAAATGATATTTCAGTACACTGAATTAAACATTACAGGGATTTCATCACCATGCGAAAAAAACTCTTTCTTTATTGGTCTCTTGCAGCCTGTTTATAAATTAATTAGATTAAATTAAATTAATATACAACTTGTGGAAGAAAATTCAACATATGTATTAACAGCTGAACTGGTCACGGGGGGGGGGGGGGGGGGGGGGACTGTGTGGTCTGATAATTCTGTGTGTTTTGATTATCAGGAGCCCATGGTTGCTGAACCATGGTCTGTAGCACCCCAGATTTGCTTCCTCTGTCGAAAATGCCATCCCTACACATGTTGATAATTGATGTTACTATCGTGTTGAATTCTTGTTCTCGCCACGCCGCACAGGACAATGTGTAAGCGGACGCAAACAGTTCATCAGTGTTTGGATTGCTAATTGGTGATGTTCCTCTATGCCTATACCCGCATTGTTTTCCCACGCCACCCCGAATCTCTGCAGAAATTCCATGGTATCTTCCTGTCTTCCCTGCAAGCATGATGTGACCTTGCTAAAATCCCCAAAAGTCCTTGCACTGTGTTTTAAGGAAGCTAGGCATGGCCCTTCCGTCCAGTCCTCCCTGGAGAGGCTACCGTCAGCTGTTACTTGCACCCAATCCCCATCGCCTTCCCCCTGAGGAAAAACAAAATTTCCCTGGACAGCTCTCCATTCTAGTTTGTAAGCCAACGACAACAGTTGACGTACATCAGAAATCCACTGACTAGACTGTTGGCCTAGTCAGTGGATTTGGTCCATGGTGGAGTCCATGGTTTCAGAGTTGGAGTTTCTCCGACCATTCATTTAGGAGCTAGCACTACAGGCACTTCCTCATGTTTTTGTTGTGTGCATGGTGATTCTGGGGTTGCTTCGGTCATTTTCTAAGAAGTTGTTTGTTAACCTTACGTTTTTTTTATTTTCTGGGGCTGACCTTCTGTGTCAGACTTACTCCTTTTCTAAGATCTGTATCTGACCTGTATTGGAGACCAGATCTATGTGTTCGGATCTGACCGCCTTCATGTTCCTCATCTGTCTCAGAGTCAGTGTCAGTATCGAATTGTTGCTGTTGTGCACGCCACTGTGTGCTTGTGTGTGCGTGTTGTGCGGCTAGGCCCTGCCCCTCTGATTTTAGGTTGGTCTAATGGACTCTGTTGCTCCGCCTGAGCTCCGCCCCCAGCAATGTCTCCAGTTGGCCTGTCTGCCCCGCTATCACTCTGACTCTGGGTGCATCCCAAGTCTCTTATTTGATATTTCCTCGCTCCTCGATCCTCGCTTGAACCGGAAGTCGTTCTGGTCCGTCATTTTGAAGGTCGTCCCAAAGCTCTTATTTCTGCTCCGAGGAGGGAGGAGCGAGGAGGGAGGAGGGAGGAGCGAGGAGGGATCTCTGAGGAGCTGAGCGAGGAGACACGAGAGCAGCCTTCCCGGAAGACTTTCAGCTGAACGCCATGACGTCAATTCTCCGCCCCTACATCTGGCAAATTTGAATGAGATGCAGAGAAACAGTACGAGTGTAAATGCCCGTTGTTTTATGCTTTTTGATATATAACGTTAATGCAAGAACATGGGGAACCTAAATTACGTTTATTTCACCCACAACCCGTTTTGTCATGCAGAGACAGACGTCGCTTCACATGACGCTTCAGAGGAAAGGACGTCTCATTTCTCTAAAAACATATTTCCTTGTTTCCTCTCTCCTCGCATGGTTTCCTTGCATCTCTCCATGCGTCCTCGGTGGGAGGGACTAAGACGCAAGGAAAAGACGCAAGTGAGGGAAACGTGGATGCAATTTAAGAGACTTGGGATGCACCCTGTGTCTGTCTGAGCTGACCTTCGCTGATTGTTCTGCCTCACAGCTTCAGTGTATGCTAGTGCGTCTAAAAGATCATCAGACACTGGTGTCTCTATGCATTTCTTGGGAAACAGATTGACACTGCTTATTTCTACTGTTGGTTTCTCGGAGAACCGGTCACAATTTATTCCACCATTTCTCAAGTGTGGCAAAAGGCTTTCAGGGGTTGCTTTATTCTGTTTCTGCGCCCAAATACGCAACATTACAGAAGCCTGTTTACCCGGATTTTCTGGATATTTGTCTTGTACCCTAGTAACCTCTGCATTTCTCACCCCGAGAGCAGACACGAAAGGAGACAGTGCCTCTGGTGCTGTGGTGTGAACAGTTTTTTCAATCATTTCAATCAATTCTGGCCCAATAGCCTTAGTATCTTCCTTTTCCTTCTGGACCTCTACTGTTTGTTTCCCTTTTCCCTCCTCAGAAACTTTTAGAGTTGTGTTAGGCTTTGAGATGGGATGCTTCTTTGCTATTTTCCTCCATCCTTCAGCACATGCTTGGACATAATCATAGTCCCAACCCATCTGTATTGTCAGAGTTATCACAGTTGGTTGGGCAAAAGATCCTCCGAGTGGCCACAAGCCTTGTGTGCAGTTGGTCAGATCATATGTGAATGGGATCACGTAATTCTGTCCCAATTCTTTACATACAATATCGGCTGGCAACCCTGGTGGGACCCGAATATCTTTTGCCCTCCGTTTCTCAGCCTTTGGCAAGTCCAACTGCAACTCCTGCTTTACCTTGACTGTCCTTTTCCCATTTTGAGACTATACCAACACACCAACTACTATATCAATCAAAATTTTATAGCGACCGGCCTCAAGAACTTCAGCAGTAAAACACAATTTAAAATTCTTATTATACCTTACATTAAATCTAGTTTTGAAACTTCACGCTAAACCCCCAGCATAAATCATAGCTTGGAACACAGCGACATAACACAGCATTAAAACATTGCATTAAATCCAGCATTGATACATTGCGTTTTGTAGGAAAGTGAAAACAGCATTGCATCAACACATCATTAAAACTCACTCATCAGTAGTCTGAATTATTCAACAGGATGAACACCACACAAAGTATTAGGTATATCCTCACACACAAGAACTCCTGAGCACAATGAAATACCTTTTCAGAAAGTTTTGTCTTTATCTTTACAAACGTCAAGGTAACTCTCACTCCCTACTAGGCTCCGTTCCAACCCGTCAACCAGAGCAGTGAGAGAATGGTCATGTTGTTCTTATTCCAATTAAAATAATCAAAAATGAGATGTACAATTCAAAGCTGTGGTTATTTCACTTACTGATAACCCACTCTCCTTCTTCTTTTCAATCTGAAAGGTTTAAAGACTTATAACAGGAAATGTTAACATTACACAGTAACTTTCACATAGGAGAAGTTATGTCATCTTTTCATGCCAAAAAGTCCATGCCTAATTCATGCATTCTTTACATGCAAAGGGAGGGTGTATACATTGAATGCGAAACCTCTTTTTGACCTTTTTTCCAATTGCACCTTGTGAGTGAACCCATATGTTTATTTCCTTAATAGTTCTATCCTCTTGTTCATATCGACTCTTCCCTTAATCCTGATTGTTCTTGATCAGATATTTATATCAGATCTCACTGCGCAGTCTAGGATTTTCTGGTCAAAGCTCTTCCATCCGTTGATGGACAGATATCAACAAGATAAAGGTGCTTCATTCTAGCCCACTGAGTTCCTAGGTTTAGCTCTGCCATCTAGTTCTGTTAAGTTTCCTAGATAAAGCTCACCCCCCTAGCTCCTTGTTGAGTTTCCTAGATACCAGCTAACACAGAGGGGCCCCCCCAACATAAAAGCTCACTCAAGTGCTAGTTCTTTTTGGATCCTGTCAAGCATTACCCAGACAAGACAAATAAAAATTTGTACTTACCCGTGTTTGCTGTATTGGGATCCTGCCGACAACGGCAATTTGTTGAAGAAATGGAGTTAGAGGTTCGTCTTACTTGAATATATATTTATTGAAAGGAGAGTCTTGCAAGAGGAAGAGATGCGCACAGCAGGAGGCTACGTACACTTCTTCAAAGAGAAAGAGATTGAACCAGTCCTTTATGTATCTTCCAAGGACATACAGAATGTGCTGACATTAAAACAGGTCACCAAAGTAGAGTATAAGCAAGACATGTTATGTCTTAAGTTAGAGCTTCCATGGACATCCTGGAGACATCCAGGAGCCACTCTGACAACAAGACCTCTGGCATAGTAAGTTATGGCACAAGGGTTACAGTGAGGTGACCATACATCATGAAACCTTACATTCCCTGAGGTGACCCCAGTTCAGCTGATAATACACATGTTGAATTTTCTTCCACATAACTTTATTGATCTCTGTGGGGAAATCGGGTCGCTGTAGCAGAAAGTGCTATCTTATCTTATCTTATCTTATCTTATCTTAACTAGGATGCTGATGGGGGCCGACAGCAGGGGTATATCCCCGAAATTCCCCAATCTTCAAAGGCCCCATTAAGTCAAATGTAATAAGAAGCCATTCAATAATCACACAATAAGACTCCAGGGTTAATCTTCCCAATTATATTGGTTTATGTCCCAACTATTTTTATTTCGCCAAATAATACGTTTTTTACAATTACAATTTACAATTTACAATTTCCCATTTGGCAGAGGCTTTTATCCAAAGCGACTTACACATGAGATTTTAATACAACACAAGCAAGGATCTAGTCAGGAGAGAACAGCAAGAGTAAGTGCCATAAAGCTAAGATCTGGTCCAACAGGACATAGGTGCTATGAGGCAGTGCATAGAGGCAGTGCATAGAGGCAATGCATAGAGTGCAAAGAGGCAGATAAAGATTTTTTTTTTTTTGATTACACAATCCATCAGGTGAGAAGGTGTTCACTAAAGAGCTGGGTCTTTAGCCTTTTCTTAAAGATTGAGAGGGACTCTGCGTGTAGGAGCCATGAATGGATTTATTGTGAATTTAGAATTAATTATAAATGGATAATGTTGTGATGGTTTATATTTTGGTCTATCTACCTCTATCACAAAGTTATAACAATTTAGTAATCGGTCAGCTGTGTAGGAGGATGTTAAAAAATTCAAAATACCTCAAAACTTTTCCAGGGGAACCTTGAGGGCAAATTTGTAGAGTACGGTTAGGTGGACATGTGTACCAAGTTTCATGTAACCCCTCCCCCCTCAGGTACTGGAGGAGCACGTTGGGGCTGCAGCTCCGTTATTCCTACAGCGGAGGCTACAGGTTCTGTTATTCCTGTCGGGGGAAGCCAGGGGGCGCCACGCCCTCGCTGCTGCTGCTGCACGGCTTCTCCGCACACAAAGACATGTGGCTGTCCGTCGTCAAGGTAACGCACGCACACACACACACACACACATTGAGGAAATAGTTTGTGGAGGAAAGGAGGGATGGGGGAAAGAGGAGTGAGAGAGGGTGATAATAGAGGGAAGGATGGAGATGAAGGGTAGAGAGGAAGAAGGAGTGGGGAAAGGAGGGAGGGAAGGAAGGTGGGAAGGATGGATAGAGGGAAGGATGGAGGGAAGGCGGAAAGGAAGGAAAGATGGATGGATGGATGCATATAGGAAAGGAGGTGTAGAGTGTCAGTGAGTCTCAGGCGCGTTTGTTTCCTTCTCCAGCACCTCCCCAGCAGCCAGCATGTTGTGTGCGTGGACATGCCGGGGCACGAGGGGACGAGCCGCACTGGAGCCGAGGACTACTGCATCCAGGGCCAGGTGCAACGCATCCACCAGGTGTGTGTGGGCGTGCGTGTGTGTGGGCATGCGTGTGTGTGGGCGTGCGTGTGTGTGGGCGTGCGTGTGTGTGGGCGCGTGTGAGAACGTGCGCGCTCCCCTCCCTCTCTTCCATGCTGATTCAGTTTTCTTTTCCATTTTCTACTTTTGGTTTCAGTTACATCATGGACCGACGTCTGAACACTCCTGTTTGTATTTATATATTCTTATTTTCATTTTTGAAGTCCCCATGAAATGAACTCCCCATTACTTCTCTGTTCCTGGAAAACAGAGTATCTTTCATGGTAACTTTGTCAAAATCGGATCAGTGGTGCATTGAGATTTTGTGTGCGACGCATGGATGAGCGAACATGTTGTGTTTTGTTTGTGTGTCCTGCTGCAAACCACATTTCACATCAAAGGCAATAAAGTCTTCCACTCTGTCTCCAGTTTGTCCAGAGCATCGGCCTGGACAGAAATCCTTTCCACCTGGTCGGGACGTCGATGGGCGGGAACGTAGCGGGGGTGTACGCCACCCGTTACCCCAGTCACCTGTCTGGCCTCACCTTGATCTGTCCTGCAGGTAAACCCACCTGGAGCCTGACACAGTGCAGACTGACCACAGCCACACTAACATAGTGTTGGTGAAAGTTATTTTATATTATAAATATATTATAACTAACTAGTTACTTTACTTTGTTATTTGTCCTAAATAGTAACTAGTTACTTTACTACATTCGTCTTTATTAAAAGTAGCTCAGAGTACTTTCAAGTTACCCACTTAAATACAAACATGTAGAAATATGTAGACATATTGAATTTAGAATGACGTAAAGGTATGGAAATATGAATATTGTGATCAAGATATCAAATTACACTCGTAGGGGCACCACCTTCGTAGATGAAGGAAATTAGACCTTTACTTATACTAATCAGTCATCAATCTAAAGATCATGAAATCTATTCAGTTCAGGGATTACTTTTCTCTGCAAGTATCCTGATCTATTTAGGTAATTTGAATCTAAACTTTTGCATCAACTCTCAGCAGTAAAGACGTGGATAATCAGAGCCTACTTTGTTCAGTTGAGAAGTCCTGCCGGTCGGGTTGTCTGGTCCCGCTGAGCTCGGAGAGACGGACTCGGCGTGGCCTGTTACCTGGCAACGGCAGACGCTGGATGGAACAGCTGGTCTCTTGTATTATCGTCATGTCGAGGCAGCAGCGTTACCGGCTTTTCACAGCTGTAGAGAACAGGCCTCTGGATGTGGAACACTGTGGCGATGTTGCACCAGTGTTTGGCTGCTGTTGGAGGAGTTGAAGTCTCTAGCTCTTCTAACTGTTGTAAAAGACTAAATCATCTCGTTCCTAAATAGCTTTGAAAGCAATCTTCGCTTGGCCGGGCGTTGATAACTTCTTAACTATTAGACGTGAGGTTCAAACTTCTTGCAAGCAATTCTTAAGTTCATCTGGAGAAGATGTCTCTAACTCCAGGTTCAAACTCTAGGTTTCAGCTAAAGTCAAATTGCAGCTAAAATTGTTGATCTTGACTTCAGCAGGTTTCTTGGCGAGGGCGTAATGTTGAACTGCTGAAAAACCAGATAAGAAAGTTTTATAGCTCTTTGAATTTTCAGGGTTAGGGTTAGGGTCAGGTTTGCCATGCAAATCTTCGCGCTCTTTTTCTGTTACGCCTTGTTTACTGATTAATTTCTTTGTTTGAGAAGATTTCACCCCGAACTGAGAGAGAGAGGGGGAAAATGAATGCAAGAGGAACCATTCCTCCATGTCGTTGCTATAAATGACCACAAGGTGGCAGTGTAGTACCATGAAAATGAGAGAGTGTTTCTGTGCGAATATCTGATACAACTTCAATCATTTAACACATCATTGTATATGCATGTAACTTTACTATTGATTAAACATCTTCAACATATATATGGGCCTATAGTTAACACATCTAGTATACTTCAATCTACATAATAAATTCATTAAAGACATTTGGAAAATATAGTTGCAAGTTGCAGGTTTTAAAGGAATGTGAAAAGGGGGAAGGTTTATGATTGTCCTGTTTCAGAGAGGGGGGTAGTGATGAAACTCTGGCAAGTGTCAACAGCAGTCTTTTGTTCCTTCGTACTGACACTGTCCCTTTTGATTAATCATAACTGTCTGGTACTCCAAATGAAGAAAGGAGGATGACTCCCTATATTCAGATGTGTGAAAAGTATGGGTGTGTGATTGTATAGTTCATTAGTATTCCTGAGTTCCTGAGTCCTTCTCCTCCTGATGGCTGAAAGATAAAGGTCATTAACTGTGGAATGTGTGAGAGAGTTTCAAACCTCTTCGCCGGGGTAGTATCCTGTCGTTAATCCCCAAGAGCTTTTGGGGAGACATCTCCTGCTAGCAGACTCCACTCTTTTGGAGCTGTGGATTGTGTCAAATAGACACCTTTATGGCCGCTTATTTGGTGTTGATTCAAGAAAGCAACAGAAAGGTTGTGGGCTTTCTCCAAATGTCTCCCTGGTATCGCTACATACTATTATATAATTTACCTGATTCCACTGATATACAGTAAACTAGTCAGATCACAGAGGACTAAAGGATCAGTTCATAGATTTAGTTCCTCTATATAATTCCTCTCTTCCTCCTGTAGGTCTTGGACCCACAGACAGTATTGTCTCCAGTCAGCTGTCAGTTGAAGCAGCGAGCTCCGCTGTCTCTTGCTGCAACAATGAGTCCAAACTGTTTGTCAGAATATCTCCAGAAAAGCCGTTTGTGTCTCCTCATGGAGTCAAGAGGAAACAGTCTCAGTTCGGTTCCTGGTGGAGTGATCTAGTTCTGGACGGTCAGGTCAGATTGTAAACAGCAGAGTTCGGTAGAAGACAATCCGCTGAGTGGAAACGGTCGGTGCCGCTGCTTTCCGGGCCGTGGAGAGAAATACATCTGTCGCTCTCTATGTCGTTTTCACAGACTGTCTTTTTTGGAGATATTTTGACTCATTGTTAGCTGCCAGAGGCAACGGAGCTTGATGTTTCAACTGACAGCTGACTCTGGAGCCAATATTGTCTGTGGGTTCAAGTACTGCAGGGATGAAGAGACTTATTATAGGCCCAATAAGTTGGAGGATGAACTCCATTATGTTCATAGTGAACTCATTTGGAGGCCTAGAGTCTGTACGTTTTTGTAGATAGAAATTTAAAGCCTCTAAGCCTAACTCATGGGATACATTATTGTAAAGAGAAGTTACATTGAGAGTTACCAACCAATCACTGTCTGTTATATCTTGAAGAGAGTTGATCTTTAACAGGAAATCTGTTGTGTCCTTGATAACGGATGGCAACCGCTTGACTAGCAGTTGGATATGATAATCAACAAATTTATAAATGTTTTCAGTCAGCGATCCTTTACCAGAAATGATGGGACGAAGGGGAGGGTCTATTACAGATTTATGGATTTTTGGCAGTCCATAAATCACTGCCGTGAGAGGATGTTCATTTATTAGGAATTACCTAATAAAGTCAGTCACTATCTACTCACCCCCATGCCAGTAGAAAATCGGGTAAAGTTTGTTAGTCCATACAACAGTCCCGGAGATCCCCGGAAGAAGTACATTGCAGTGTTCTCCAAAACAACTACAGTTGCTGGTGACCTGTCTTCTGACCTGAGTTAAAAAAGTAACGGAAAATAACCATAAAATGGCTCCATACAGCTCTTACAGCATAATCCAAGTCTTTTGAAGCCAAATGATCCAAAAGTGACTTGTACCCCATTTACACTGAGCCACTTCATGCGTCTTGAGCATATTGGATAGCCATCTGATGAGCTCAAGATGCAAAAAGCCTAGTGTAAATGCAACCAAGATGCAATGAGGATGGTTTGGTATCCGATTGCTCAAACCACCTTCGGACATTGTTTGAGACGCATTGTATCCTCAGGTTTGCCAAGTGTAAATGCATCAGTCTTGTCAAGCCACATACGTCAACTCTTTCCAAACGTAAAAACGTCTCTCAACAACGCCCTTAACGAATACTGATGCATGTAAATGTGCTTGTCATTCCATTTTCTGTGTGAGAAAATGACTAAGATGGAAAAGAAAAATTTCCCTGGTGGCCTCAGTTTGGCCATCACCACAAAATAAAGTTTGAGAGGCAACATGTCACAGCAGCAGAATGCCACCAGCTAAAAGACTGTAATGCACTTACTTCAGACTAATTCACACCATATGAGCCTATAATGAAAGGTAGATGCTTTTTGGACAAACGATAGGCAACAAAGACACAATTTAGTTGTAGACGTTCTTCTGGCATGGAATATTATTATTAGAGGGATTTCTAATTTGCTGTAGAGTAGGCCTGGAAATGAACTGAGTGTAAAAGCCATTTTTGGCTGGACCGCAACCAGCCCTACAAACACGAATGTCTGTCACTCACTGACTGACTGACTGACTGAGTGACTGACTGAAGTTACACCATTGGTCGGCCGTGGCACGTGGCACATCATAGGATCACAGAGCCAAGTTAAGTTTCGTTTTCTCCGCTGAGATCAGGAACCCGTTTCTCCACACAGTCAGCAGGCTGACCAATATCATGCATGTAAGCTGAAGCTAAAGTAGAATCTATACCAGGGGTACTCAAATACAAATCTTAAAGGTCCACAAAGAAAATTTTTAATTAGACAAAGGTCCGTTTATTAAGGTCAGTAAAGCTTTTAACCAATTATAATTAAATTATTAAATTAATAATATAAAATTAAATATAAAATATATATAATATAATATAAAATTAAATTATATAAAATATATAAAATAAAATAAAATAAAACATAAAATTACATATGAAATTAAATTAAATAGAATCTACATTTCCCCATTATCCCCATCCCCCAAAACCGGTTCACACACCCAGCCACCAGAGGTGAATCAAACCATCCCAAGAATCAAAGTCCAAATAAGTCCAGAACTATTGTACATTGTGTCAAACACTGTTGCTTAATGAGAGAAGTGGCACCTTTGGTCTGTTGCCAAGACTTTGAACTTTGGCACAAAAGGTGTAATGGCCAGGCAGAGACACTGATGCAAGTGTTCATTGGTGAGTCGGCTGCGGTACTCGTTCTTCACCATGTTCATTGTTGAGAATGCAGACTCACTGCTGTAGGCTGGCCACCTTTGAACACGCCATTTTAGATTGATTCACGTTCGAAAACTAGGCTAGTAGCTAACTGCTGATGAAACTAGCTGCGCTGTCAACTTGATTCTCCCGGTCTCTTGTAAAAATAAAGTTTGAAAAAAAAAAGTGCGGCTCTACAGTATGACGTCGCGTCCGCGACCAAACCAAAGCAGAGTAGACGTCCTCACACGGACAGTGGAGCAGTCGGACATTCAGAGCGCTGCTTGCAGTGGAGAAAGCGGAGAATTTTGACTCATTGCGTTGCGGCTATGTCATGCAGATAATACAAATAATACATATGAAAAGTATAATTTGCTCAGAGTCCGGAGACAGTTGTGGTTTGGTCCGGATCCGGACCGGAGTCCGGACTTTGAGGATGACGGATCTATACAATTATATCATATCGCCATTTATTTTGATGCATATGCCCAAGCTCAGTCCACCTGAAGCCCCTCTGTTCTGTCGGCGGAGAGAGAGACACAGACAAGCATAGAGGTTTTGGCAAGCCTAGGGCTTGCTGGCGACCTTCCCGGGGTTTCCCGGGGCCACAGTTCCGGCCAGTGCCGATAGCCAGGCGCCGATTTGTTCCCGGTGATCCGGCCGAGATTTCGGCGGGGGTCCCGACGCCGATGCGTCACCGGGTGTCCGGCGAACAGGGTTTGCGGCACCAATGGGTACCAGAGCGACTGGTGCTTGGATCGGGAGGATCAATGCAGGCCGTGGGCACGGTGGAGACGACAGCGGTGGAGAGAGGAGACGGGACACGCTGGAACATAGCTCAGTATGGATGTATGGACTATTATTCTGTATATTAACAGTCTACAGCAGAGTTAGTTACACCATTGGTCGGCCGTGGCACATGGCACACTCATACACAGTCCAGCCATATACTAGGTTTTGACCTAGTCTTGTTACTTTATTTCACTTCTTTGCCATCGAAGTCGCCGTTCCCCACTGTCTCCAAAATGTGTGCAACATGGGTCAGTTTCTGTAGCGGTCGCACATTCTCACTACAACTGTTTTTTTTTTTTTATAATCTGTGTGAAGTAGCGCCTGCCGTCTAACTTGAAGAATACACAGAAATGCATACAAAATCTGAATTTCTGTGGCGCCTGCCATCTCCACATTTGCATACATCGCGGGAAAGCAGGGAGAGATGCAATCGGATTTCTATCTGGCTAAAGGAGACGCATTGATGTGGCCAGGTGTAAATGGAATGTGGATAAATCATATCTGGATGCTATCCGGATAAGGGATGCATGAAATGACAAGTGTAAATTGGGCCTTGAAAAGATCGACATTTACACCATTATTTAGCTGAAATCACAACTCTAGCTGTTGTTTTCAAAATATGTCACGTTTGCGTATACCCCGGCCCGATAGGTAAGACTAGCTCAAATTACCAGAAACAAGACTTCCGGTTTGGCAGTTTAGCCTTCAAAATAAAAGTGCAAGATTTTAAAATAGGTAAAAATACTGTTTGTAAATATGTTTTAAACTAATTACTTTGTATTTAATCATCAAATTCAATAAGTGAGCACCCCTATTAATGTTTGATGTCCACTTTAGTCTCTGTTCTGTATGTATTCTGCAGAGTGTAATACATGCAGCGTTTATAGTTAAAAATGACACCTTTTATGGCATTTGTCATTATTATTATGACATCAAACATTAATAAGGGTGCTCACTTATTGAATTTGAAGATGACATATTTTGAAAACAACAGTTAGAGTGGCGATTTCAGCTAAATAATGGTGTAAATGTTGGTCTTTTCAACTTTGGGATCGGTTGGCTTCAAGAGACTTGGATTATGCTGTAAGAGCTGCATGGAGCCATTTTATGGTTATTTTCCGTTATTTTTTTTAACTCTAAAGACAGGTCCCGAGCAACTTCAGTTGTTTTGGAGATCTGGGACTGTTGTATGGACTAACAAACTTTACCCGATTTTCTACTGGCATGGGGGTGATAGTGAGTAGATAGTGACTGAATTTTCATTTTTGGGTGAACTATTCCTTTAATAACGTCAAGTATTTTTCTTTTTAATTTGCACTAACTAAAAATGTAACCATTTAAAATGAAAATAAAAGCAACCAAATGTAAGTTTGAGAAAATAACTAATAACTGATTACATAAATTGACACACTAAATCACTTGTTTCCACAAAAGAGTAATGTGAGTAGTGAGTAGTGTAACACAGAGCCACAGTGCAGACTGAGGTCCAGGCTTTTGAATCACTGCCTAACAATTATCTTTAAATATTGCAGATGGTTTTTTTTTATGTGATGTATTTTATCTGATTTTTTTTTTTTTTTACAAATATATTGTTTTATCCTCCATCCTTTTATCATGCAGTGCCTCTTTTTTTACTCTCTTGCCTCTTCATTTCTAGGCTACTCGTCTTAATTTATTTTAGAAGTTTGATTGTTGGTTTTTATTTGATTGTTAAAGCGCTTTAAAATAGTGCTTTACAAATAAAGTTTATTAGGATTAGTATTAGTATTACAGTGCAAAGTGACAATACAATAGATATCTCTCCTCCTCTCCTCTCCTTCTCTCCTCTCCTCTCCTCTCCCTCTCTCCTCTCCTCTTCTCTCCTCTCTCCTCCTCAGGCTTGGTGTGTCCTATAGACAGTGTGTTTGTCAGCCGTCTGAAGGAGTTGGAGAGGAGCGAGCAGAAAGAGTTGATCCCTCTGATCCCGTCCACTCCTCAGGAGATGGAGGCCATGTTGCAACTCTGTTCCTATGTCCGCTTCAAGATACCACAACAGGTACTACTACTACTACTACTACTATTACTATTACTACTACTACTACTACTACTACTACTACAATTACTGCAACTACTACTAGTACTACTACCACTACTACTACTACTACTATTACTACTACTACTACTACTATTACTACTACTACTACCACCACTATTACTACTACTACTACTACTACTACTATTACTATTACTACTACTACTACTACTACTACTACCACTACTACTGCTATTACTACTACTACTACCACCACTATTACTACTACTACTACTACTACTACTACTACCACTACTACTGCTATTACTATTACTACTACTACTGTTACTGTTACTACTGTTACCTGCTACTTGATTTGATTATTTTAATGCAATACATTTATCTGCCTTCTATTGATGTAAAGCACTTTGAGCTGCATGTTGTGTATGAAATGTGCTATACAAATAAAGGTTATTATTACTATTACTACTACTACTACTACTACTATTACTACTACTGATATTGTTACTGCGACAAGTTTTTGGTGAATATCTTGTGTGTGTGTGTGTGTGTGTGTGTGTGTGTGTGTGTGTGTGTGTGTGTGTGTGTTGTCAGATCTTGCAGGGCCTGGTGGATGTCAGGATTCCACACAATGACTTCTACAGAGAGGGTCAGTCAGTACTCGTATTGATCATCAATACTCTCTGCTGGAAACTAATTCTCTGTTCATCTGGTAACAGTGACTCTTGGATCCCAACATCCACCAGCCACTTTCACTATTTAACCAGCCAGCTGGATGTTTAGAATAGAATAGGACTCAAGATGATGGTCAGTTACCTGATACAGAGCCCGGCAGCTGAGGGTGAGTTTACACCATTGGGCAATATGAGTGATTCTCAACCTGGGGGTCAGGAGCTAATTTTGGGGGGTTGTGATTTCTGGGATAAAAAAAAACAAAGCAAATTTGTTATTATATCTATTTTTCTTTTCAGATTTTTCTCAAATTTTTGCTTTTTCTTGTGAAATAGGCCTACTGAATAGTTTTCAGTGTCATGGCCTGCCTCCTCTCATAATGAATCAAATGAGACTTCAGTACTCTGCACATGGAGTGGGGTGGGCGGGGGTTATGAGCCACATTACCCATAACCTCCCTCTGGATATTGGGAATTATCTGAAGCCTCCAGGGCTGCAGGTTTTACTTCCATGGAGCGAAAGTTAGCTGTCCAGTCAAAACTGACTGGCCAATTGTTATCTGGTTCTGAAGCTCAGTGGGTAGAGGAAGGAGCTAACACTGCCATTTTGATGTCAACCAAAAACACTGCACACATTAAGATTAGCAGTAAGAAACTGTTGCTCATTGCTTGCCTGGCAGATCTGAAGGGAAGAAGCTAATAGGATAATCACTACAATTAAACTGAGAGATGGCTCAGTAATTAGGGAGCTACAGCTAATTAATGCAGCATTTACAGAATTTTATAGAACATTATACACTTCTCAGGGAAGTGACACGGCTTCAACAGAGGCTTTCCTAAACACTTTAGCTGTTCCTGTTATATCAGAAGAGGATCGGGAGATCTTGAAGCTAGTTTTCAAGTTTTTACGTTTTTTCAAGTTTTTTGTTTTATTAGTCATATGTAGGTTAACGCAGGGTCAACAATACAATGAAAAGTGCTGGACGAGAGTCAGGTCAGCTCAGCAGTAAAAAAAAGAAAAAAGAGAAACAATAAAATAAGAATAAAATAGAACAGAATATAGAGCAGTATACATATGTAAAGTGAGATCTATGTACATAAAAGTGACAAGTGTATTGCACAGAGGGTATGTATCAGTCCTGGTTGAATAGCAGCAGTCCGTGAATAGTGCAGTTTTTATCTAAATAGTGCAGACAAGCAGGTGAGCAGAAATGCAATGAGGGGTACCTAATTTTATGAGTTTAGAAGCCTGATGGCCTGGTGGTAAAAACAGTTTTTAAGTCTGGTGGTGCCTGCAGCCATGCTCCTGTATCATCTACCAGGAGAACAGTCTGTGTGCTGGGTGGCTGTGGTCCTTGATGATACTGTGTGCCTTCCGCAGGCACCGCTGGTAGAAGATGTCCTGAATGGCAGGGAGTCCGTTGCCAGTGATGTGCTGTGCCGCTTTCACTACTCTCTGTAGTGATTTGCGACTGTGGGCAGAACAGTTTCCGTACCAGACTGTGATGCAGCCGGTCAGCAAGCTCTCGATGGTGCATCTGTAGAAGTTTGTGAGGATGCTGGCGTTCATACCAGATTTCCTCAGTCTCCTCAGGAAATAGAGCCGCTGGCGAGCTTTCTTGATAATATTTGATATTACTGAAGAGGAGGTCCAAAGGGCTGTATACTGTCTGCCAGGGGGCAAATCGCCTGGGCCAGATGGATTCCCAATAGATTTTTATAAGAAATTCTTACCTGGGCTTCTTTGCCCCTTGGTAGACATGTATAGGGAGACTCTTGTCAATAGCAAGCTACCTGATACATTAGAGCAAGCATTAATTACTCTGCTACTTAAACCAGGGAAAGATGCTAATCTTTGTGGTTCATATAGACCAATATCTCTACTGAATTTGGATTACAAGATTCTGGCTAAATTTATTGCTACTAGATTAGCTCGTCTCATACCTGGTCTTGTGTCCATGGATCAAACTGGGTTTGTTGTTTAATGTTTGAAGGCTCTATAATATTCTCTATTTTGCTAAACAGATCAAAGAACCTATTCTCCTTAGATGCTGAAAAGGCCTTCGACCGTGTCGAATGGAATTTTTTTATTTACCGTCCTTGAGAAAATGAACTTTGGTCCCAGATTCCTGGCCATGATTCAAATTCTCTATCAATATCCAAAAGCAGAAATTCTCATTAACCCTGACATCTCCTCTCAAATCCCTTTGACAAGGGGAACCCGGCAGGGGGTCGCCCTTGCAATTGAGCCATTGGCTATAGCAATTTGATCACATCCGTGGAGTAGAAGTTGGGAATGTAAAACATACCATCTCATTGTACGCTGATGATATTATGCCCCTTAATTTAGCAGCAGAAGTAATGTCCAAATTGAATGTACCCTTTTCATAGAATTATAGTTGTCTAACTTACCTTGGTTTACAAATATCAAATAGATTAGACTACACATTTTCCTTGAACTACAGCCCTCTGCTCAAGAAGATAGAGCAAGAGTTGGATAGATGGAAATCATTGCCTATCTCTTTAATAGGTACGGTAAACTCTATTAAAATGAGTATACTTCCTAAGTTATTATACCTATTTAGGACTCTCCCCATTCATGTCCCTCAGCACTTTTTCAAACGTTTAAATAGTGTGATAATAAAATTTCTCTGGCGGGGGAAGACGGCTAGAATAAAATTGAAGGTTCTCTGTCTAAGCCCATGCAAGGGAGGATTAGGCCTACCAGATTTCCACCTATACAATTTAGCAGCACAATCTATGGTCATAAGGGTTTGGCAAACAAACACACAGATTCCCCCGTCTTGGCTACAAATTGAGCAACATCAATTATTGAATGTTACCCTTTCTAGCCTTCCATATATTGCTTTATTCCATACATTTAAAGGTGTTGTTAATAACCCATTTGTTAAGCATGGTTGCAGAATTGTCAGATATTAGGAGAAAAAAAATCAACAATCCACTTACACAGCTACCCCTTTCTACACCAACCCAGGTCTACCTGAGGTACTTCATTGATTTGGTATTGTAAGAGTATTCAAACATTTGGGGACCTATTTGAAAACAAGGTACTGACTTTTGAGCAATTCCAGACAAAATTCCAGTTGCATTCCACACAATTTTTTAAGTATTTGCTGGTTACATGGTGGTCGATTATTGCCTTTGGCCCCTATGGAGTTAGACACTAACATAAGGGGCAGAGAATATGCAAAGAACTTTGTTTCATTTATGTGTAAAATGTTGATGAAATTATGTAACTGTGGCCCAGTGGGAGAAAATGGGAGCAAGATCTTGGTATTGCATTTAAGGATGAAGAGTGTAAATTAATTTGTCAAAAGAGTCATACACTCTCTTTCAACAGTCGCCATAAACTGCAACAATTTAATATTATACACCACAGCATCTAAATAAAATACATCTGAACTATTCTGATTTATCAGAATAATAATTTATTTAACAGAAATCGGACCTCTGGTCCATATGTTTTGGTCTTGCTCCCATTTAGAAGAGTATTGGAGAGTTGTGAAGGACTCTATTGAAAAGGTGATGGCTTAGAGCTAACTTTAAACCCAAGGCTGGTATCGTTGGGAGATTAACCTATATTGCCTTCAAGGAACGGTCAGAATATTATATTTATCAAAATGGCTTTGATTGCTGCCAATAAGTGTATTGCATTAAGATGGATGGTGCTGTACCACCATGCTCTACTATGTGGCTGAAGGAGCTTTCGTCTTATGTTCCAAAAGATAATGTATAACTTGAAGAAGAAACCAAGAACTTTTGACAAGGTGTGAGGTGGATTTCTCACCTACATGGCAGGCAATGAGACTGACTGACATGTAATGGACAATTTCTGAATTTATAATTTGGATTTATTGATGTAATCTTTATCGATTCTTCTTCTTTCTTTACAGAAAAACCACATGAATTTAACATGTGGAAAATCCCATGTGAAACACATGACATCACATGGGCAACATGTGTAACACATGTGAAATGTGTGGTTCTGGAACATTTTCAGGTGCTCCACATGTTATAACACGTAACATAACATGTGGAAAAACATGCTTTCACATGGGAAATTTTTCCTTTTCCCTTCCTGAGGGTGTGGGAGAGTATGAGTTGGTGTGGATTTGGAGCCCCTGACTGTGATTCTGCCTGAAGGTGCCCTTGAGTATAATAAATATATTGCAAAAAAAAAAAAAAAAAAGATACTGTTGCTCAGTCAAAAAGGGAGGCAGAATATTCTGTCGAATGGTTTATTCATGGAAACATATGAACCTGAGTGAGACCTTCGCCAGTATGACCAGTAGGTCGCTCTACATTTTGCATGCAGAAATAGAGGGTAAACCCACTTTTATTAGAAAATGAGTTGGCCCACTTTTTTTTTACTAAAAATAAATCTAAGGTGTAAATTCAGGATATAATAAGTCATATAAAACTTAAGGTAAGAAAGTAAAAATATAATTGTTTTTTTTGGTCAGGAGGTGAACTGACCTCCTGATTGGAGGTCAGTTCACCCTCATTGTAATTTCCCACTGCCTCACTGCTGACATGCTGCTCTGGAGCTTCTTCTAAAACCATCTCCAGACCTCAAAACCACAAGCTCAAAACAAGGCTGTCTTTGTCAGTCCTTGAAAAGTTGACATTTTGGAGAGTCACCCAGCAGCCATAATCCCAGGGTGATATTACAGCTACAATAACTGCTGTGTGTGTGTGTGTGTGTGTGTGTGTGTGTGTGTGTGTGTGTGTGTGTGTGTGTGTGTGGGTGGGTGTTGTACAGTGTTCATGGAGATTGTAGGAGAGAAGTCTCGCCACTCCTTACAGGAAAATCTGCATCTGATCACAGCACCCCTACAGGTCATCTGGGGGAAGCACGACCAGGTAAATAAATACCTATCCACACAGCATGCTGCCCCCAAGGGCGTCACTTTGTGTTGAAAAGTGGTGGGGACATAAGGGCTCAGATGAAAAATCTTTTTTTAAAGGTCTTCAACATATGCGATTTTAGGCAATGTAATGGGGGGATATGGTATGAGGTCAGAGTAGATAATTACAGCGAGAAAAAATTTGTATAACGGCGCATCAAAAGGGCAAAGCCTAGATACTACAGAGTCGACAATACGAAAATACTCAGCATAAAAGGCACAACAACGTCGACCACACTAGTCATCCATATGCTTCACATCCACAGCTGCAACACCATGTCAATCGAACAATGCCAATATCACATCTACTGTAGAAAGCACCTGTGCATGTGAGTCAGCCCAGCGATAACAATATCCAATAACAATATCCAATATCACTGCCCTAAAATATGACAAAGTAGAAACAACTAAAGGAATAACGTCTACAACGTTAGCTAAAGATAATAAATCACCCTTATCTTTAGATGGTAAGTTATACCTTGTTTCGATGCTGCATACTTTTTTTTTTTTAGAGAAACAGAGTTCACAAGAGTTCATGAGTCAAGTTCAACCGATCATGACTTATAAGCATAAGGTTTAAATATCGATATGTGAGAACATGAATTAAACTGGAGCAGGGATTAGATTATTTCTATTTATTTATCCATATTCATTTTAAAACAAACTCAAATCATTGATTTGATTTTTTATTAATTCTTTTAAAATTCCACACAATTCATTCATACATTTCACACAATTAAACTCAAATACCACCCCTGTCAGTCTCCTCCACTAGGGGCCGCCACAGGATAATCAATCATAGAAAAGTACAGTAGCTAGCTACACACACAGACTGTAAAAAAATATATGGACGTAGTCACCGTGACGTCAGCCATTGGTTTGTGGAGTCCCGTTTTGAAGCTGAAAGTTGGGGATTACAAGCGCTGCCATGTTGACAGTTTTTGGAGCCGGAGCAGCTAGCATGAGAGGGGTTTCCTACAGAGCCGCAGCGCCGCCTGCTATTGGTCCGTGATCGGCGAGCTGCACGATCACTGGACAGGTGACCTGTCAATCACGCCCCAAAGCACAGTCTGCTTTATCGTCTATTTTACCATAACTTACAAAATGAACATCATGCTGTATTGAAGAAGACTTGAAACTAGCGATTGAGACCATAAACTCATTAGGAGTGTTTACTGAGGTAATAAATCAAGTGAGAAGTAGGGTCATTTTCCCATAGACTTCTATACAATCAGACTTCTTTTTGCAGCCAGTGGAGTCGCCCCCTGCTGGCCATTAAAAAGAATGCAGGTTTAAGGTTTATTGTGCAAATAATTGTAATAATAATAATAATTCTCAAAGCATTCTCATTTGTTAGTTAAGATTTCTTGGTGCAAGCTATTTTTCAGAACATTTTTAACAAATGATGCTTTTAAAAAGTGATGGGGATAAAATCGACCATTTCAAAAAGTGGTGGGGACATGTCCCCAGCGTCCCCAGTGTAAATGACACCTATGCCTAACCCTAACCCTAAACCCTAACCTTAACCCTGTTGGGTGGAGCCACACGTGTAGCTCCACCCAACATGTAGCCAACATCAGCCCTTCTTCTTGTGCTTTCGAGACAAGACGGCACACTGCCCCCGCCTGGTAGAATCTTACCATTACAGCTCACACTGATCTCTGGACTTTGTTCATACACCAGTCATTAAAAAGTTCACAGGTAACATTTCCAAAATAAGTCTTTAGTTAAATAAGAACCAAATTACTCATATCTTACTATTTCTATCTATGGTCAATATGTTGATTCCATTTGAAGTAAATGGGATATGTATTCAGAAGCTCCACTTCCATTGATACTGTAACAAAAACCTCATAACAAATTACATCTTTTTTTTTTTAATCATATTTTGTGGAACAGTATTACAGTGACTAATAGTGTCATTTTTGACAGGGGGGGAAATCTAAAAAAAACATATGTGGCCAATGCTGCCCCTATGAATAAAAAAAAATTAAAACATTAAACATTATCACATAAAAAATTATGTTCACTTGCATTATAAATAAAACATTTCTTTACTCCATTTTAAAGCCCCTACGTGTAGAATTTTTATCTGATTATATCATCCTCCAATTGATTTTGATACCATAAAAGTACAATGCTGTAGGAATAATGGTAACACTTTACAATAAGGGTACACTAAGTTAAGGGTTAGTTAATGCTTAATTAAGGGTTAGTTAATGTTTATTAAGCATTAACTAACCCTTAGTTAACAGTTAATAGACAGTTTAATAGTTTATAAAGATGACTATTAAATAATGTCTAAATTAATACCTTAGTTAACATGAACACCATTAGTAAATGATTACCAGACACATTAGTTAACTGTTAATTATTAAGCATTAACTAACCCTTAATTAATGTACCCTTATTGTAAAGTGTTACTGGAATAATATAGGAAGTAATGCTTGGGCTACAGTTATCTGCAGCAGTACTTTGTTTACATATTCCAGCTGTATGGAGGGGGGTGTTGCCCAACATGTGGCCCCGCCCCATCGAGGGGTCCTTGGCTTCTGCTGATAATCCACAAATTTCTTGTTTTTCTTGATTTTTGGCGACACTTCCGGTGATCAGCAGTTATTGCATAATCGCTTCTCTTTGTCCCTTCTCATCTCCTCTCTCTCCCCTCTCTTTCCCTCTCTCCTTCCTGTCTCCCTCTCTCCTCTCTTTCTCTCTCTCTCTCTCTCCTGTCTCTCTCTCTCCTGTCTCTCTCTCTCCTCTCTCCCCTCTCTTTCTCTCTCTCTCTCTCTCCTGTCTCTCTCTCTCCTCTCCCTCTCTCTCCTCTCTCTCTCTCTCTCTCTCTCTCTCCTGTCTCTCTCTCTCCTCTCTCCCTCTCTCCCCTCTCTCTCTCTCTCTCTCTCCTGTCTCTCTCTCTCTCCTGTCTCTCTCTCCTGTCTCCCTCTCTCCTCTCTCTCTCTCTCTCTCTCTCTCTCTCTCTCTCACACACTCTTTCCTGTCTCTCTCTCCCCCCTCTCTCTCTCTCTCTCCTTCTCTCTCTCTCCTCTCTCCCCTCTTTCTCTCTCTCTCTCTCTCTCCTGTCTCTCTCTCCTCTCCCTCTCTCTCCTCTTTCTCTCTCTCTCTCTCTCTCTCTCTCCTGTCTCTCTGTCTCCTCTCCCTCGCTCTCTCCTGTCTCTCTCTCTCCCCTCTCTCCTGTCTCTCTCTCTCCTGTCTGTCTCTCCCCTCTCTCTCTCTCCTGTCTCTCTCTCTCCTGTCTGTCTCTCCCCTCTCTCTCTCCCCTGTCTCTCTCTCTCCTGTCTGTCTCTCTTCTGTTTCTCTCTCCTGTCTCTCTCTCTCTCCTCTCTCCCCTCTTTCTCTCTCTCTCTCCTGTCTCTCTCTCCCCCCTCTCTCTCCTGTCTCTCTCTCTCCTGTCTCTCTCTCCCCTCTCTCTCCTGTCTCTCTCTCTCTCCTCTCTCCCCTCTCTTTCTCTCTCTCTCTCCTGTCTCTCTCTCCTGTCTCTCTCCTCTCTCCCCTCTCTCCCCTCTCTCTCCTGTCTCTCTCTCCTGTCTCTCTCCTCTCTCCCCTCTCTCTCTCCCTCTCTCCCCTCTCTCTCTCTCCCCTCTCTCTCTCTCCTGTCTCTCTCTCCTGTCTCTCTCCTCTCTCCCCTCTCTCTCTCCCTTTCTCCCCTCTCTCTCTCTCTCCCCTCTCTCTCTCCTGTCTCTCTCTCCCCTCTCTCTCTCTCCTGTCTCTCTCTCTCTCCTCTCTCCCCTCTCTTTCTCTCTCTCTCTCCCCTCTCTCTCTCCTGTCTCTCTCTCTCCTGTCTGTCTCTCCTGTCTCTCTCCTCTCTCCCCTCTCTCTCTCCCCTCTCTCTCTCCTGTCTCTCTCTCCCCTCTCTCTCTCCTGTCTCTCTCTCCTCTCTCCCCTCTCTCTCCCTCTCTCCCCTCTCTCTCTCTCCCCCCTCTCTCTCTCCTGTCTCTCTCTCCCCTCTCTCTCTCCTGTCTCTCTCTCTCCTCTCTCCCCTCTCTTTCTCTCTCTCTCTCTCCCCTCTCTCTCTCCTGTCTCTCTCTCTCCTGTCTGTCTCTCCTGTCTCTCTCCTGTCTCTCTCCTGTCTCTCTCTCTCCTCTCTCCCCTCTCTTTCTCTCTCTCTCTCCTGTCTCTCTCTCTCCTGTCTCTCTCTCTCCCCTCTCTCTCCCCTCTCTTTCTCTCTCTCTCTCCCCTCTCTCTCTCCTGTCTCTCTCTCTCCTGTCTGTCTCTCTCCTGTCTGTCTCTCCTGTAGGTGCTGGATGTGTCGGGGGTGTCTGTGCTGCAGGCGTCTCAGCCCGGCTGCCAGGTGGCGCTGTTGGAGCGCTGCGGTCACTCTGTGGTGCTGGAGCGGCCCAGGAGGACCGCCCGGCTCATCATGGACTTCCTGTCTGCACAGGAAGTCGACGGCCAGGGCGGCGAGAACATTTCCTGAAGACGTGACGATGATGATGAAGATTAAATTGATGAAGATGATGCTGAGGGTGATGATTATGAAGATGATGATGAAAGTGTTGAAGAGGATTATTATGATGAAGGTGATGAAGATTATATTTTTTCTAATGCCCACTGGAGACTCAGGGGAGCTGACTGGCTCAAAATACCTGTCTGTCTTTATTTGTACCTGTCTCTCTGTCTGTCTACAAAACCATTTACCTGAAAATCTACCTCTGTCTGTTAGTCTGCCGACCTGTCTGTCTCTCTACCTGTCTGTCTGTCTCTCCACCTGTCTGTCTGTCTCTCTACCGGTCTGTCTTTATCTCTACCTGTCTGTCTCTCTACCAGTCTGTCTTTATCTCTACCTGTCTGTCTCTCTACCGGTCTGTCTTTATCTCTACCTGTCTGTCTTTGTCTCTACCTGTCTTTATCTCTACCTACCTGTCTCTCTACCTGTCTGTCTCTCTACCTGTCTGTCTTTATCTCTACCTGTCTGTCTTTATCTCTACCTGTCTGTCTCTCTACCTGTCTGTCTTTATCTCTACCTGTCTGTCTCTCTACCTGTCTGTCTCTCTACCTGTCTGTCTTTATCTCTACCTGTCTGTCTTTATCTCTACCTGTCTGTCTCTCTACCTGTCTGTCTGCTGAGCTGTGTTTTTGCTTTAGATTTTAACATGAAATGCAGGAGGTATATTTCCATATTTCTGTCTTTACAGATGCGTCTCTGTATTTACAGCACTGTGATACACAGTACATTTACATGCTCACTAATATTTGATTTTAACCTGAGTAAGACAATTAATCAATGCCAATGTAAACATGTAAACACCTTTAACTGATTATCATTGCACGATAAACCCACTGAGATTTCTGCTCAGGTAGAGGCACTAAATAAACAACTACAAAGCAAGTAGTGGTTTGCGGTTAGCTAGCTAGACTACGCTGGGCGCTCCATCTTCAGTGGCTTTCCAGACTGCACTAAAATGAAGTGACATGATTCCCTTTTGGCAACTTTCAGATAAAAATGAATTGGAATTGATTGTTAGATGTATGTTATTTTTACAATCATATGTTCGCTTTTGAAAACTGTTTTCCAGAAGCGGGGACTTCAATCCACCGTTAATTTTAGCGGATATTGGTGATGTTTCGTCCCTCTTTGCAAGGTGATGTCTGATTTCCTGCTGTATGGTTACTTCAGAATTGGCCAAAACAAGGTCCCTTAAAGGGAAGCTTCCGATGTGTCCTACCTGGATGAGGCAGAACTACAACAGGAAAAAATTCTGCCTAGATAGGAAGCTTCCTTGGGTTGGAGACAGAGCCTTTCTTTTTGGTAGTTATCTAGACTCTGATTCGCTGTCTGACTGTCTGTTACACTCAACAAACTCGTCTGTCTGTAATATCGGCTCGTCTGTTTATTTAAGGACCAATTTCAGTATGAGTTTCATTCCATAATGAAGCTGTAGCTCCGACAGAAAGCCTGGCGGTGTTGCTGGATTATCAGTTCCGCTACCTGATATGTTCGCTAGTTCCACAGTTCCTTCCATTTCTCCTCCTCAGAGCGACATGTTGGAAGGCTAGTGGTATAATCCATTTGCCACTTAAAAAAAAAAGAAACTCTCAAAGCACATGGAGAGGTCAGTTGAGTCATCTGATTTACTCTGTTCATCCATTTCTTTATTTGAGCATCAGTCAATGTGGAGGGGGGCATCAGGGTCAACTTAGAAGATTTATCATAACAAATCTCTTCGGCTGTTTTCTACAGAAGCCCATTGATGACATACATTCATACATTTTATTTGTTGTTTTCCCATGATAACGAGTTCATTTTATTTGTTTTCACAAGATAGAGTTATTTATGTCATATTCTCAGGATAACAAAGTAATAGTTATCTTGTTATCTGAAACTTTGTTTTCCTGAGATAATAAATTCATTTATATTGTTCCTCATTAATAATAATGTGCTTTCCTTTAGTTCCAAGCAGAAAATTATCTCATTATCTTGGGAAAGTTATCCCAAGATCTTGAAATACACAAGTTTCTTATCTTGAGAAAACAAAGGAAATTTAACTTATCACAGGAAAACGGCGTAAATAAAATGTAGGAATACATGTCCTCAATGGGCTTCCGTAGTTTTCATATTCAAACGAAACTTTGCTTGAATTTTCCTCATAAATGTGATCTGTAGCAGCAGCTGCTCATAATGGAGCGAAGAAAGCGGGCTACAGCATTAATGCCATTCATGAGCCTGATTAGCGTTCCTTTGTGTTTGTTTCCTGAATTTTTTAAAATTAAATGACACAATATGAAGACACTGAGCATAAGCAGGTACTGAGTATACAAACAACTAGCCAGTTGGGGGGCAGGAAATAAGACATATAGACATACATTTAAAACTGAACATCACATATTGACATAAATTGACATCATATATTCACAGTTTTAACAGTTTGGCATTATCTGAGGAACTAATGTTCGAAATGTACAGTTCAAGCTACTTTACAGGTACAGTAAAGGTTTTCCATGACCGTATTTTCATGTGTGAGTATGAAACGAGCCGAACACACGTGGCAGCTGAACAGATAATCCACCGACAGGGGCACAAAAGGAAAACTCACTGTTGACTAAGTTTTTACCTTTCTGGAGCCCTTTACTTCCAAAATAACATTGAGGAATATGTAGACTCTGTACACACTGTTTTAAATACTGAGTAATGAACGTCAGGTAACTTTCCCCCCCATAGAAATGCAATGTTTTGGAATAAAACCATTCGTTCACATGTTGATTTTTGCACATTTGTCATCTCCTCTTTCATTCAATTTAAACCTGACGCACAGATTAAACTGGACGACCAGCTGGGAAAAGGAGCTATCTGCAGTTTTAATTGCATGGAGACAATTTTCAGAAAGTCAGAATGATAAATGTACTTGAAGTGAATGAATGTTTTATGGAATGTGTCTGATGTATGTGTGATTATCATGTAGTTTGAAAACAAAAATAATTCAATAAATGAGGTATAATTTTTCATTAAGAGCTGTGTCCACTGAGATTTAATTAGCGTAAACACTGTTACCAGCACATGTTCCTTTGACAAAAATAGATTTGTCAGAAATTACATTTTCTGTATGCTTTTGATCGTCTCTCTTTTCGTCCATATGACTCGCCTGTCATTTTAAACTCTGAAACACAAAATAAACCTTGTACGGTGTGTTGCTGTAATAAGGACGAGGAGGAGAGAAGGGTTTACAGATTTATTTGTTGGTGCTTTCCAAGCTCCACTTCTGTTTCAAATCTCTAAAAAAGTAATAATAAATTATGGAACCACAAACTGTGGCATTATGGAATACACAGCTACCAAACTCCTACTTTTAACATCTTCCTTATTTTGTGAGTTCAACTTTCTAAAGAGGTTTAGTAGTAACTAAAAAAGAGAGTATCTTCAGCTGGTGATCATTATAAGCCAAACAACCACCAGTATCAAAGAAAATGTTTGCAGAAAAGCATTTATTTATGTTTTTTTCCTTCCTTAAAACACTCATCTTCGTCTAACTTATATCAGTTTGGTGCTACTTACTTTGATGTATACAATGGATTTACACCATGTGTTTGGAAGGCTTCCGTATTAACTGTATAACCTCCCACAGGGTGGTAAGATGGTTGTATTCGCCCCTGGGTGTCGGTCAGGACACAATAATTCCACTAATTAATGTTCTTCTCTTTATTTAGTCAGTCCAGATGATAACAGCATAGCAGACTTGGATACTGGTTATACGTAAGGAGTAATGATGAATGATGAATAGGTACAGGGCATGTGTGGTTCTAGGACAGAAATAAAATTGAGAACAAATATTACTTAACTACTTAATTACTCAACCTACTTAAAGTGGATACAGACAACTTTTCAACTTTCCCCTGTTGTCCCCCCCTAGTGTTTCCAAGTGGTATTGTTGTTTGCGCCGCTGTTGCAAAGACAACCAGATTTTTTTTTTTTTTTTACTGAGGATAGCTACCGGACCTCTTTTGGTTGCGCAATAGATGACGCACTTCCTTTGTGCCGTAAGTCGAGCCTTCATTCTCCCGGGAGATCGAACCCGGTGGCAGACAGAGCTGCATAGTGAAAGCGAGGCTTATAGGGAACCAATCTAAACGCCGATGGTGTCATTATTCTATAGACATTACACTGTGCAATCAACATTTACTTCATAATGATATGTTAAAGCAAAAAAGTTGTCTATAGGGTCTTTAAATTACATGTGTAAACATACAGCATTCTTCATTAAACAATTATACATTTAGTCAGGGACAAAAATAGACAACCAAACATCACACTCCATGAAGCCTGCATAGACCCAGAACAGTCTACATGACAGATTAAGGTCAGATACTATCCTTCATTATGAGCTACAGGCCATCATTATGTGGACTCCCTCTAGTGGATCAACAATGCGTCTGCTCTACTCCGATTACTTTCCGACTTCCCACGTTCCCTTTTTAGCCTTCAAGTCAGGCTACTGTAGTTATTACCAAATCAAATTCAAAATGGGAACAAATTCTTCATTACGCCAGGGACTATTTTCGGTGCTATGGAACTACTTTCCTGAGATTGCAAACGTGTTTATGGTCGGCTTATTAAGATGTTTGAGGAAAAAGTCAGCTGGCCCGGTGCATGGTGATGATGAAATATGCTGCAGAGCAGCAGCATGGCTCTGTGACGGGTTTTTAATTGTTTTTTTTTAATACAATGGAGTTCTATGGCTGCTGAGACATGGCTGCATTGGGCTACATGGACTTGTTGGCAAAACAAAATCAGCAATGATTTTATTATTTTCATAGGATTTGGATTTGTTGATGGGAACAGGGCTTACAGCAAAAAAACATTCTGAGCCTGAAATGTTCCTGACTGATTTTTTTTTTTTTTTGGGGGGGGGGGGGTTGTCAACACACTGCACCATCGCACCATTTATTTCTCTATTTCTCTATAAAACTAGTCCAATATCAAGAACAACAAAAACAATTGACTCATTCCTGTGCTGAATGAATGAATATTCAACACACAGCATTATTAATCTATAAACCTATTGCAATAAGGAGAACTGTGGAGCCCCTCAGGGGTCACCTGGTACAAAAAAAAAATGATGCAGGAATCAGTGGGCACGGTTTTATTACAATTTCCTCCTAAACCTGCCCACAGATCAGTAAACCATGTGCACAGATTTGTAATATCTACGTTGATGACATCAAAGAGGGACTTTTAGACCGATATACAGTGGGCCAGAGCCAATACACACCGCTTGGCATACATATAGTGAGCTGTAATAGCCATTAGGCACCTAGACCATATGTGAACCATAACCACTGATTAGTTTTTCTCAGTCGCTTTGGTACATTTCTTGAATCATCCTTAACATTTGCAAAACAGTAAATGCATTTCTCAAAACAAATCGTACAAACAGCACCACACAACGGATTACCTGCTAAAGCCCGTAACTTGCTCAAAATCCTTAGTCTGTCTCTCAAAAGTAAATATTTATGTCAATGAACATGTCAGTGCCATCAGAATGACAAGTCCTTGTGTCATTGTTTACAAACAAGATAGACAAAATGCTTAGCCATGTTGTCAATATAACAGTGTACTCTGTAAGTATTTTCTGATGTAAACTATGGCAAAGGTTTTCATGACAATGATTGAAAATGTAAAAGGGCCACACTTTTTCTGTATGGCAGATATCAATTTCACAGTACAAAGTTACACATTACTGTATGTGGGAGACTGATTGCAAGAGATTGGACAGGATTCACATTTACGCTTTTACTGTTTGTACTGTAATTTGTTGACAGACCATGTCACTGCGATACAGAAAAGAAAAAGACACAACTGTTTTACAGCACTGCATAGCACAAAGGAAAAAAATACAAAATTAGAAATGTAAACATAGGAAACACCCTTAGGCAGAACTGTACATGCAGCACTGTATGGGGAATTACAGTGCAGTCTTTCTATACCTAACGTTCCTGTCTTGTAACACTGTGTTGTGCTCTGTCTATATATACTTGCCAATTGAAGGTTCATGAGATGCACCTCTGAGCTATTTTAGAGAACTGGTTGATCATTGGTCGATCTAACGCTTCACACATTCCCCTTCATTAGTGAGAATCAAGTCAAGATTCACCTGAGAGCAATTCATCAATTCAGGACACATTTATAAAAAAAGTCTAATAGAAATGTACAGAAAATATGCTTGACAGATTATGACAACTGGTTCAACCATTTTGCATGTAATGACTTATGCAATGAACTAATGCCTAGATGTTTTGGGGAGTAAGACTATTCAACAGAGAACCAGTATAATACATTTTGATCAACATGACATAAGCAATTGATAATGTAGGAAACAGCAGACAATTGTACATAATCATTTGCATGAATGTGCCAAAGCATTTGCAATTTGTTCAAAAGAATGAGAAACTGCTTTTATGATGTGCACAAGTGACTAGATGATGTGGAGGTTGAACAAGTACTTTTGAGAATTTCAATTCTGATCTGAGAAATGTACCAAAGTGACTGAGAAAAACTGTAATCACATCAGTAGGTCTAATTTATGATCCGATGTGTGTTTTGGTGACAATATGAAGCCTATTTACTCCCTACATCATGCTTTTAGAAAAAGCATGTTAATTAAATTGTATATGCAACTCTGTGGGCCGCTGTGGTGTCCCTGTTTGGTGTTATCAATATACATATTACTAATCCATGCGCACGGTTTACTGTTCTGTGCGCATGGAGCCGTGCGCGGTTTACCAATCGGCCCGTATGGATTTCCACATCAATTATTTTTTTCTTACCAGGTGACCCCTGGGAGCTCTGTAGAGAACAGCCAAAGCAATGCCACATTTTTATGCTGAATGACGATTGTAAATTGTGAAAGACGGATCACGTTCCGCTCTGTCATTGCTGCTGTAACTGTCACTCCTGGTGTGGTCAGATATCGGAGAGCGTGCATAGCGGCATTGTGTCTGGGATTTATCTCCCCAAAAAAAAAAGTAGCTTGCTGTTCATTGGATAAAAAAAAATACTTCTCACATTCCATTGGTAAATGTAAAATATTGCTTTGCTTCGCTGAATATGATTGGATAAAACGCATCAAAAACAAAAACTCACGTCGAGTGTGTTTCTTTTGTTTTTGTCGAAAATAGTTTGTGAATCTAAAACGTCCATATGCCGGAAATCTGGCACCTGGCCGGAGGTCTTTAAGCCCTGCGGGAAGAAATGCATTAAAAAACACCAGCGTTATCCTTTAATTATCCACATGCAGTGCAATTATCCAATTAGGTATGTGCACTATGTGCACTCACGATCTCTGATTACAGAAACATGCTTATGTGACCTGTCTATCCCGTCCCCCCAAATCAACAGGCCAGAGTCCCAGAATTGGCGGATGACTGTAGTTTATTACCAATCTGTAATCATGAGGCATACAAGTGGTTTGTATTAATTCAATAACATAAAAAAACTAAATTAAATACTTGTTTTGTAACAATATACATCTCTTTCAATATGAAAACAAAATCCAAACCAATATATATATATTGTATGAAACAAAAAGATGTACAACAAATAATCTTTTAGTAGTCTACCCTCTAGTGGGTGAAAACTAAATTACATCGCCATGTGTTTACTTTGGCTACAAGCCTACAAAGTGCATTATCAACAGAAATAACTAAATAACTAATACAGAACAATAATTACCTGTAATCATGAGGCAACATACAAGTGCAATGCTCAGTCTCTCTCTCTCTGGATGAATCAGCTCTCCTAAAGAAGTTGCATGAAAATGTTAGCTAGCTCTACTATAGAAGTTAACTTGTTCAAGACCGTCAAGAACCACAAAACACTCGATCATAAAAACATAATGCACGGATAGATTTACACCAAACTCGCTACAGAGTTTACCGGAAGTATATTCATTCAAATTCCACAAGGCAAACTAACCCTGAATGTGTTTTACAACTTTTATGAGCGATTTATCCAGGAGCAACAAACACAACTTACCACAGCAAGCATTCAAAGTGCAGCTGCGGATGAGTAGCCTACATTCCATGGCCAGCAGATGTCGTTGTCCCCACATTTACAGGAATTTAATTACACTACATATTAACACAGTTACACCCCTCTTAAATTCTGCTAAATTGGGGCAACACAAAAAAAAAAAAAAAAAAAAGACTCAAGTGAAGGACAGAAAAAAATGTGTGTGACCTTTTGAGCATTAGGTTATGTCAGTTAGAAAACTCTTCCCTCAGAAGTGTGTATAAGAAAGGGGATGGCCAATTCCCAAACCTAACACAGACTAAAGAGATGTGCTGTACACCTCTCCTATCAAATCTATCTATCTATTACTCCATAATAGAAGTATGCAAGAAAAACATGTTACAGCTGTCTGTCTCAACTCAACAAATTCATCTGTGTTCTGACTTTACCCAGCAAAAGTACTCCAGACAACAGAAAGAATGGAATTGACAGTGGATGCAGAATCATCCATAACCTGATTGTTCATCTCACCAATAAGCCTATCAGGAGGTTTAATGACCCTACCAACTCGTGACCTGACTGAAATGGGTTGCGTGCAAACTACAGTTTCCGGGGCAGCCCTGGTTGTGAGGGAAGGTTCAGCAATGTCAGAAGGCGCAGAGAGGGGCAGAGAGTCATTTTGAGTCACAGAGGACTGAACCACATCACTGTCTGTGTGCATGACTAAATCATTGGAGGCACCAACAATCCCATCGTCCTGCAGAGGAGTATTCTCAACTGTATCAGGCAAGTTGACAGGCAAATCCCCAGACTTGTCGTCCGTAACTGCATCAGGAAACAAATCATCACTCTCATAGTCATTGTTCACAGTGTCATCAGTCTGAGTCATCAGCCAATGCAATGTCTGTACATCACAGTCCTGTACTCTATCAGTTGACATGGCTGCACTATGTTCACTCCCACATGACACTTCACTGTACTCTGAGCAAGTGGAACCTCATCCCCCTCATCCTCCAGAGAAAGGAAACTAACAGATAGCAGGAGATTCCTATGAACTATCCTTTCCTGAGCTGAGAGTGGGTCCCTAATCCTGTACACATTGATTCCAGACCTCACTGACATCACTTCATAAGGAGTAGACTCCCATTTATCCACAAACTTTTTCTTCCCTCTTGCTCCCTGGTTGACTACAAGCACCCTGTCTCCAACAGCCATGGGAGAACCTTTCACCTTATGGTTGTAGATATCAGCATGACGTCATTGGTCACTCAGACATTGCTGCCGGGCAATCTGAGCAGTGTCACTCAAGTCACGTTTCAGTCGAGACACAAACTCCAAATGTTTGACAACATTGTCACTGGGAAGGGCATGCTGGAACATGAAATCAATAGGGAGTTGAGGAATCCTCCCAAACATGAGATAAAACGGCACAAAGCCCGTCGTCTCATGAGCTGTGAAATTGTAACAGAAGGTCAATGACTGTAACATGCGTGGCCACCTCTTTACTCTGAGGCAAAGCTCTTATCATATTTCCCAGCCTTCTGTTAAACCTCTCTGCTCTCTGATATGGGGGTCGTGTGCGACTTCCATACTCCAGCCATCTCCAAGAGTTCTTTGATCAGCCGACTTTCGAAATTGGCCCCCTGATCAGAGTGAATTCGCTTCGGAAACCCGTAAATGCAGAAGTCATTCCACACGTCGATGAGCAATTTTTGATTGATTTTTGCAAGAGAACGCATGTGCCATCTTAGAGAACAACTAAAACATCTACGAATCTCTTATCTCTGCTCGGCAGTCCAGAAATCAATGCAAACCAATTCCATTGGTTCAGAAGTGTGAATGCTTTCAAGTGGAGCACGAGCATCCGGCTCTGGTGTCTTTCCTACAATGCAATGATGACACTTCACATTCTTCACATGATTCACAATGTCACGCTCCATCCCATTCCAGAAAAAACATTGTCTTGCTAGAGAGAGGGTGCGAGAGTGCCCCTGTCCTTCTACAAAAGGTCAGGGGCAGTCTTAGTATTACTGGATCTCAGTGCTGCATTTGACACGGTTGACCACACATATTACTAGACCGACTGGAAAACTGGGTGGGACTTTCTGGCACAGTACTAAATTGGTTTGAATCCTATTTAAAGGACAGGGACTACTTTGTGTCTATAAGTAATTACACATCTGAGCGGACAAAAATGACATGCGGAGTTCCCCAAGGCTCCATTCTGGGGCCTCTTCTATTCAACATCTACATGCTTCCACTGGCTCATATTATGGAAAACAACAAAATATGTTACCATAATTATGCAGACGACACACAAAGTTACATAACCATATCACCAGGGGACTATAATCCCATACAAGCGCTGAGTAAGTGCATTGAACAAATCAATGACTGGATGTGTCAGAATTTTCTTCAATTAAACAAAGATAAAAACTGAAGTAATTGTTTTTGGAGCCAAGGAAGAACAATTAAAAGTCAGTGCACAGCTTCAGTCGGTAATGTTAAAAACCACAAACCAAGCCAGAAATCTTGGAGTAGTCATGGACTCAGACCTGAATTTCAACAGCCACATTAAGACAATTACTAAGTCAGCCTACTATCACCTTAAGAATATATCAAGGATCAAAGGACTTATGTCTCAGCAGGATTTGGAAAAACTTGTCCATGCATTTATCTTCAGTAGACTCGACTACTGTAACGGTGTCTTTACAGGTCTCCCTAAAAAATCGATCAGACAGCTGCAGCTAATTCAGAACGCTGCTGCTCGAATCCTCACTAAGACCAAGAAAGTGCATCACATCACTCCAGTTCTGAGGTCTTTACACTGGACAGGACGTCTGTCAAAGAATTGATTTCAAAATACTACTGTTGGTTTATAAAGCACTGAATGGTTTAGGGCCAAAATACATTTCTGACCTTCTGCTACGTTATGAACTGTCCAGACCTCTCAGGTGGTCTGGGGACAGGTCTGCTTTCTGTCCCCAGAGTCAAAACTAAACATGGAGAAGCAGCGTTCAGTTTTTATGCTCCACATATCTGAAACAAACGCCCTGAAAACTGCAGGTCTGCTGCAACTCTCAGTTCTTTTAAATCAAGGCTGAAGACTTTTCTGTTTGCCGCTGCCTTTTATTAAATCAAATAACTATTCATCTCTCACACTGCACTGTAACCTTTATTCATGTATTTTACACCTGTCTTATTCTATTTTAGCCTATTTTTTTGTTTTTTTATTCTCTTAGCTCTTTAATGAACTTTATTTTTCTTGGTCTTTTATATGAATTTTATCCTTTTCATTTTGTCTCGATGCTTTTAAAGTTTTATGTAAAGCACTTTGAATTGCCTTGTTGCTGAAATGTGCTATATAAATAAACTTGCCTTGCCTTGCCTTGATGACCTGCCATGTTGTGGAGGCCATGAAGAACTTACTGTTTCAAAGAATCAGGAACAATGAACTGAAAGAGTTTCTTGTTCATGTGAAGGACTCTTTTCTCCTTATAGCAGGCTATAACGGATGGTGAGTTTGTTCCAGTGCTTAAGTAGTTTCACTACACCACGAGGCTCAGCTATACGCTCACAGCTGGTAGGTCTCCAATGTCTCTGGACATAATACATGACCCTACAGATTGTGCCATCCTGTTCTTGCGGGCTCAGAAGTTTTCTTTGAGGGACAACAGTGGTCTGATCCTCCTGTTGAAGCTGAGGGATAGCTGCTCCAGTTCCCATCACTCGGCCAACACCACCTGTGCAGTGAGCATCTAAAATGGCAGAGATCTCTGAAGAGGCAAGGGAACTCTGTGGCGAGGGTGTAGTTTCTTCCACAGCATCCCCTTCGGGCAGCGCCTGGTCTCGGTCCTCAGGTAAGTCTGGTGACACCACAGCCTGACAATTGGTAGTGCATCTGAATGCATCTTGCACTTTGCTATCAACCACACCATTGATGTGCTCAAGGAGTGACACATAGGGCTCTGTAACTAGATGGTGGCCGATACAGGACTGGACAAATGGCTCTCTACTCAAAGCTATAAACTGCAAGCTTGGCAACCCAACGCTGTTCACATGCATCGAGTCTTGGCTTGGTGAGTATATAAGTCAGAGGTTATTGTCCGTCCAGGCACCAAAGTGGCAACCTTTCAGTGACTGAACTTATCACAGACGGCCCACTTTAATGCAAGAAATTCTAGCTGATAAGCTGGATAGTTAGAGTCCTGCTTGCAAAGGCCACAGGCCTAGCGATCTTCTCACCAGGTGGAATCTGGGACAGTAACACTCCGAGTCCATCAAATGAAGCATCGATGGCCAAAATGAATGGCGCATTGAAATCTGGATGACCAGTGTGACACTCATTGTCAGATCATGTTTCAGTGTCTCAAATGCTTCCTTGCATTTCACGGACCAGTCAGAGGGTGAGAGCTTCATCCAAAGCCGTCATCTTCTTTTTAGGCTTCTGGCCTTTTCTTGCTATGTTTTTTGTGTTTGGCTCAGCTGTGAGCTTGAAGAGAGGTTTGGCCTTAGCAGAGCAGCCCTCTATGAAATGTTGGTAGTAGAGAACCATACCCAAGAAGGACCTGATTTTCTTAGCACATGGTGTTCTTCCATCAGACTCCATGAGATCAGGTTTTGGACATTGTTTATGGCATGCACTTTCTCTGGGTCTGTCTATACGTCATTCTCACATATGATGTGGCCTAGGATTTTGACAGAGCACCACAGGAAATAGCACTTTTTGGGCGGCAGCTTCAGGTTGTTGGCGGCAAGACGAGACGGTCAAGTGCTAACTGCTCTGTGGGTGCAAAAAACATCAGGTCATCCAAATAGCACAAGATGCTTGTGAAGTTCTTGTCTCCAAATATGGAAGCGTTAACTCTTCCTGCATGATGGCGCCTGTGTTTGGCTTTGCCACTGCCCACCCATCCAGTGTGGTCCTACCTGTCCTATGTGTTGTTGTGTTGCTAGCGCACCTGTTTGTTCATGATGCATCTGTTGCTTGGGTGTATGACTGCCAGACCCTTCTTGGAATTCGATCATCTATGGTGGATTTCTATGGCACGATTCCGTGGGATGGTGTCTTCCAACCCCCATTCTCTCGGTCCTTCATGCCACTCCCTTGTCAGCCGTATGGAGGCTGGCCTCACCGAAGCTCCCGCAGACGCTGGAGGAAGTGGGGGAAAAGGGCCAGGGTGCAGGTGAAGCTGCGTAGGCTCCGAAAGCAAGGAGTTGCTGTTAATCCAGGCCGATCGCTGTATATGGGCCTGCCCTCGGCTTGTTCTGCTCCATCGGTGGATGGATCTCCCTTGCCCTGGTTGTCTGTGGATCTTGGCATCAGATTCTCCTGCCTCCAACCTGTGTTTCCGGACACTCCCTGTCAGCTGACTGCTTTCCCCCCGGTGAGACGTTCCTTGGAGCGCGGTGGAGTGGACTCTCGGTGCTTGCGCCCCTTGGCTTGGGCCTCTGCTGTTGCTGGTGGTGGGTCTGTGCCCCTCAGGATGGCACTGATAAATGCCCGCTTCATCGCTAATAAATCTTTCATACTGAATGATTTATTCATCTCAAAAGACTTGGATTTCCTGTTTCTCACAGAGACATGGGTGCATCCCAAGTCTCTTAAATTGCATCCATGTTTCCCTCACTTGCGTCTTAGTCCCTCCCACCGAGGATGCATGGAGAGACGCAAGGAAACCATGCGAGGAGAGAGGAAACAAGGAAATATGTTTTTAGAGAAATGAGACGTCCTTTCCTCTGAAGCGTCATGTGAAGCAACGTCCGTTTCTGCATGACAAAACGGGTTGTGGGTGAAATAAACGTAATTTAGGTTCCCCATGTTCTTGCATTAACGTTATATATCAAAAAGCATAAAACAACGGGCATTTACACTTGTACTGTTTCTCTGCCATCTCGTTCAAATTTGCCAGATGTAGGGGCGGAGAATTGACGTCATGGCGTTCAGCTGAAAGTCTTCCGGGAAGGCTGCTCTCGTGTCTCCTCGCTCATAGCTCCTCCGAGATCCCTCCTCGCTCCTCGATCCTCGCTCCTCGGAGCAGAAATAAGAGCTTTGGGACGACCTTCAAAATGACGGACCAGAATGACTTCTGGTTCAAGCGAGGATCGAGGAGCGAGGAAATATCAAATAAGAGACTTGGGATGCACCCTTGGGCAGAGGAGCATGGAATACGTGTCCGTCGGATTGTACTTTTATCAGCACTCCCAGGACCTCGGGCCGGGGTGGAGGACTCGCTGTGGTGTTTAGGAGCTCCTTTGCAAGTTGGACGGTGAGCACTGGGTCTTTCTCCTCGTTTGAACTGCAGATGACCAAAGTTGGTCGTTCAAATCTGTTTTATTGTATTTTAATTTACCGCCCCCCTGGCTCAAATAGTTCTTTTATGTCTGAATTCAGTGATTTTTGTATCCTCTATCTATTAGGCTGGACAGAGTTATTATGGTTGATGATTTTAATATTCACGTTGATGATAATATAAGCTTTAAATTTTATTCAACATGTGTTTGCTTCCACGCACATTAGGGGTCATACCTTGACGGCACGGTGGCTCAGTGATTAGCACTGTTGCCTCCCAGCAAGAAGGTTCTGGTTTCAAACCCCGGTCCGTCCCAGGTCCTTTCTGTGTGGAGTTTGCATGTTCTCTCCGTGTTTGTGTGGGTTTCCGCCAGGTGCTCCTGGCAAATGACACTGTGCCTGTGGTACTTTACCACAAAACAACTACTGCTTCGTTGTAGGGACGATAAGTTGATAGACATGGTTTCACTGAACAAACAAAATAATATTGTTTGTGTTAGTATGACAACTGTATGTCCTTGTATTGAGCAGTTGTATAGTTTTATGTCATGTGCCAACTTGTGTTTTTCCCCTCGGGGCTTGCCGTACTTGGATACTGCTTTGTTGAATGATTCGTTCATGTGCCGGTTACTGAAAACTCGAACTCGACTCGACATGGCAGCAGTATCGAACGTTCGACATGCTGCTTGTCTCGGTCAGCCTGCAGATACTGTGTCTGCCCAGGTCGGCTCGCTGCTGCGGGTTCCAGCTTGGTTGGTAGTTGTTTATCCTTTTGGTGTAACTAATCTTGTACTTTGTCTTAAGCTATATTACTAACAAATTTAAATAAAAGTATGCTTTTGTATTCTTTTAATTATTTTCTTAACAAACAATTGCACACACCAAATTTGAAAACTATTATTACAGTGATTCTCTCACCATAATAATAGACAAGTATAATCAATAAAACTAAAAACTGTTAACATTTACCAACATGCATGACTTAATAAGTCACCATCTAAAATATAATGAAATAGAAACAATTAACAGTAATTAAATAGGGTATCTTGCCCTCTGCTGGTCTAAAATGAGTACAACACTTAGTGTAGACACACAACATTGCCTGGAGCTGTATGACGACCAGATAACTCCATCAATGAAAAGCTTGAAAACCCAAAAAACTCTAAAGTTCGATTCATTCAGCTATACTGACCCGACATGACTGCATCAACAAAATTGGCGCTTTTCCACTGCATGGTACCAGCTCGACTCGACTCGACTCTACTCGCCTTTTTTGGTTTTCCACTGGCCAAGTACCAGGTACCAGGTAACATATTACGTAGTACCTGGTACTTTTTTTCGTAGCACCTCCGTCAAGGTTCCAAGCGAGCTGAGGCGATACCAAAAGGTGACGTAAAAACACTGCAGACCACTGATTGGTCAGAGAATCGTCATCGCGACACGGGACGTATATGCTAACGTTAGCTACCAGGCTAGCTTACCCTCTTGCGTGGCCTTGAGCAGCCAGAGAGCAGTCTGCTGTCTCGCTGCCTTCAGCCTCTTCTGAAATAAAATCTGTCTCCTTGCTGTGACTGACAGCCACACACCGAGAATTAAGAACACTATCGCTTCGATATCCTCCATTGTAGCTGTGTGTCGCGTTTCATGCAGCGTCGCAGCGTCACTATGACGACCAGTTTTGGGGGTGGGGCACATTGAGGGGGTACTATATGTGCAGTGGAAAACCACGTGGTACTACCAAAGGCGAGTCGAGTCAAGGCAAGTTGAGCCAGTACTATGCAGTGGAAAAGCGGCAAATGACGCGAACTGACTGGGAATACTCGGCTTCTTCGAGGCCAAGGCATAACACATAACCAACACAAATACGGGTGTTGGTGATCTAACTAAGTGGTTATCTAACTCAATGTTTGCAGCTTATTTCACTTGATGTGACTCGATATCATGTGATAAAAATGAAAATTACAACATCTAACCAAACAGTGAAGATCTAAACGACTTTTACACAGTTTTATAATAATTACCCGGCATTCCACCCCACCTCCAACTACATAACTCCGCCCCCTATTACCCAAAACACTGTAGAACTATATTTTATCCGTGGCCTGTCTAACTCCTGGCCAGAACGCTACACTATATTTATCTCTGGATGTTGTTAACACTGTGGGATGTGCGTAATTTGGTCCAAATAAACCACACACATTTGTACATATAACATTGAGGGCAGAGTCTGGACCGTATGTGGTTCCTGGATGCAGGGGCAGAGTGAGACATCACATTGTTTATCACCTTTCGTACAACCTTTTTCTACATAACTGCGCATGCGCCGATCGGAAGGCAAGCACGTTGGTCCAAAATTTGGTGCGAGTGGAGTACACAACAGCCTGCTAAGTGTGTGTCCAAACTACAACAACTTAATGCACGTGGTAAGATCTAATGTACTACTTAAACGCACATAGAACTATTAACGTTACATAAACTAAACTTCATTAAGTGTTACGAGTGGACACCAGAATGTTAGCTGCCAGTGCTAAGTTTAGCAGGATGTAGCTAGGTTAGCTACTTGACCTAGGAGGTCCATGTGTAAGACAGGCGTGTCATGACATTTGGTGAGAAGTTCCAGCTCTGACTGTGAATAACGGCCGTCTAAAGTAGTCAGTCAACCAGTTGTTTGCTGTTCACTGTAACCAGCATGATAAAGGCTAGCTTATTCTAGCCTGGTAGCTAGCTGCCACTAACAGACCAATGTCAACCATACCACGTCAAGTCCCAGTTACACCTGCTATTAAAATCCACTTGTAACTGACTAGACAGGTGAATGTAGGCTGCTGGTTCACACGCAGCACCTGCTCCGATATTATGTTCTGCTGAATGGGGGGAAAAGAAATTCAAGACAAAGTCTCTTGAAAAATCCTACAATTTACAGTTGTCTAGAGTATTGTCTAAAATTATTTTAAGTCATGATTGGCTTGTAAATGATCTACCAAGCAAAATCTCAACGTTTACAATTGGTTCACACTGCTCACTGCCGTCCTGTCAGACGAACTAATTCCGCAAGTTGAAATTGTATTATGCTGTTGGTGTGTTAAATGTCTGCCGAATTAAATTAATAAAAAAAAATCAACAGAGTTTGGTGTGACGCTCTCATACAAGAGAGAATGGGACATATTTTGTGCCAAACTGAGACCAACTGGGTGAACCGACTCTTGCAGAATTAATGTATAATGTGCAAGTTGTGGCACATTTTGAAGGATCGCTGGTAACTTGAGGTTTTGGTTGACAAAATGACAGTTTTACACACTGAGTCCTCTAAAGTTTATATATCCTGAATGATGGACTGTAGGTAACAGCAGGGCTGGAAAGAGTACTAAAACATCGTACTCAAGTTGATGAAATTTTACTTAAGTAGAAGTAAAGTTACCGGTGTGAAAATCTACTTAAGTAAAAGTAGAAAGTAGCTCATTTAAAATCAAGAGAGCCACAGAATTTGTACTTTGTAATGGATGTGATTTAAAATGTAGCTAAGTACAATACTTCAGTAAAAACCTACTTAAGTAAAAGTGAAATTACTGACTTAAAAATATAAAGAAAAAAAAGTAGACAAAAAAAGCTACTCAATTACAGTAAAGGGAGTAAATGTAATTAGTTGCTTCCACCCTTGGGTAATGGAATTCCAACATGGAAATGCAGCATTTTGGAACAGAACTCGTCAAAAATCTTTATTGATACTCTGATGCATCCTTTATCTGTGTCGGTATTCTCCCAGGTTTAACCAAAGCTAACCCAGCCTCTCCCTGTTTGTCATTTGCAGGGACCCGGGTCGCCGTAGCTTAATAGAATGCGACGCGGTGGAGAAACGGAGGAACCTGCGACTTACGAACGAGTGGTGTTGAAGAACGCCTCGGTGTACCACTATATGAAGGTCTGCCTGTAAGTGTCATTAGCCCCTTTCACACATGAAACCTGTAAAATTACCATTTTCATTTTTCTGGTAAAGGCAGCAGTTTATGTTGTACACACATGACATGCCTTGGTGCTTTTTTAACGTAATGCTGCCATTCACACAATACTGGCAATATCGTTAAATTCCACTGTTGTCATTTCCCGGAAATTACGTCTAAAGCAATATTCCACTTAGTTTTAACAAGGGGGTTATTTGGCACTTGACCACCATGAAAACCAGAATATATACTACTCACCAAGATCAGATGCCGCTGGACGAGTTTGATTTTTTCTTCTTCCGACATTAGGTGATGCGTGTTCGAGATTTCAGGCGAGGGGGTGCGCCTCGCCTGTGAACGTCTGGCGGGAAACCGTGCATTTATTGTACTTGGTGATTGTGTGTGTGTGTGTGTGTGTGTGTGTGTAGTGTGCTGGAGAATGAGGGTACAGGACTGAGTGCCGTTGACCTGAAGCAGCTCATCCTCACTGGCCTCAAGAACCTGTATGGAGAGGTAAGACCACCAACGCTGCCAGGGTTGGGGGTTCAAGTCCCACTCCCATTTTGATCTAAAGGCTTCTGCTTAAATGCTTGAAATGAGTTTTTTTGTCAAATATAAATAGTGAAGTTGATTCTATGAATATGAATTTCTTTCCAAAGCCGTTGCCTTTCCATCAAGGCAAAGAATCTAAAATATAAGTTAGTTTTGATTTGTTTAACACTGTTTTGCTCGCTGCATAATTCCGTTTGTGTTATTTCATAGTTTTGAGTCTTTACTGTTATTCTAAAATGTGGAAAATAGTAATAGTGTGTCCAAAGTTTTGACTGGTAGTGTACATATATAGTACATGTAACATGTACATGCATATAAATACATGCATATATACACACACAAGACGATGAAAAAACTTGTAGTATAGCCATACAGCATCCCACACATAACTTTCTGGTGTGTGTGTGTGTGTGTGTGTGTGTGTGTGTGTGTGTGTGCGCATGCGCTCCAGGTGGGAGCAGCATTGTCCTTCGACCTGCTGAAGTACGATGAGGCTACTCTAACAGCTATTCTCCGTGTTTACAGCAGGTAAGTGGCCAGTGATTTAGCTGTTGCTCTTATCCAGAGAGACTCCACCGAGGTCAACAGTAGAATAATAAGCTTCAGAATAAGCTTCAGTTCCCAGGTCACCAGCATGACAGAGATCTGCTCTGGCCGGCCTGCCTGCAGCAGGAAAGTATACAAGTTAAAAAAATATATATATATAGAGTAAACGCAGTAGCAGCCAAAATTCCACTTTAGGGATTGACTGGAGCAGGATTTTGAAGACCAAAGCCAATATTTTTGTATTGAAGCTGGCAATTGGCGATATTTAATGCTGACAGTCAATTAAATTCAGAGTTTCCCCCAGAATTTTATTCCCCACCTATTCAATGGTAGGGAAACTACTACTCATGTTGTCCTGATGTATTGTGTGTCTTCAGGGGTTTGGTGAAGCTGTGGAGCTCCCTGACTCTGCTGGGCTCCTACCAGAACCAGACCTGCGCCTTCAGAGTGCTGCAGGTCAGCTGCCTTCACACTCCAGCAGAGCTCCATCTTAGCTTAGTGTCCAAATTCACTGTTTGGCTCACCTGCCAAGGTCTAGTAAACTAAAAACAAATGTACAAGAGTCAATTTTGTATACACTAAATAGCATTGAAAACATGTTTCATATTTCTACGAAACATGTTGGGTTTTTTTAATCTATTTTGGCTAACACTAGGGATGTAACAAATGTTCGGAACACAATATTTCGCAATACCAAAATTTGCCGATATGCATCATGGAGTTGAGAAATGTTTGCGATTTCAGCTGCGGCTTTATGTGTAAGAAATGCCGTCCAGAATGGTGTTTTAGCTTGGTGAGTCCAGCTGAACTCTACTGTGTAGACTAGACACAGCAGGAGAAGTTGGACTCGGACCAAACTGAACCTGTTTTCAGTTTCAGATCCTGGTTTAGCTTATTTGCAGAAATTATACACAAAGGGAGGACAACAAATCAAAACTGTGCAGGTGAGACAACAAAACCCTCAAAGCCATGTGCCATGTGCAAACATCAGCTGACAGCAGCTGATTTCACCGGTTAACACATATTCAACCAGAGAGGAGGAACTAACTGGTGAAATCAGCTGCTGTAATGTTTGATTGGAGTGAACGCCTGCAAACACATGGCTCTGGATGGCACAAGGCTCAAGGAATTTCTGAAAAGACGTCCACCCAAAACAGAGCGGGTTCCACAGATCCCGCGTTGACAATAAATCAGTAATTGGTACATTGTCATTTTATATTTCTATTCTTGGTTTACACTAAAATTAGTATTTAAAAATAAAAGTAGATCCGGTCTTCCAAACATGAACTATCTCTCCTAAATGGTATCCCTCCGCTGTGTTCTCCTCTATCAATAAAGATGCTGTTTGGTGAGATTCTGTTCTAAAATGTTCGACCAGCAGTCAATTGACAATCACAGTAGCAGGATCTGTTGTTGAATCTGTTCACCAACGTGCTCAATGTCAGTTTTCAGTCTATTTTCACAGCCTCATTCAAATGAATGGGAAGTATAAATTCGAACGCTACAAACTCGTCCAGCTGAGTCTGATAGTAGCTAGAATATAAACTACTCAGTTTATATTCTAGCTACTATCAGACTCAGCTGGAATATAAACTGAGTAGTTTATATTCTAGTTTTCATGGCGGTCAAGAGCCAAATAACCCCCATGTTAAAACTAGGTGGAATATTGCTTTAAAATCAACAACCAGTAAAGAGACGATATGGTCTAGAACCTTGCTTGTGTTGTATGAAAATCTCATGTGTAAGTTGCTTTGGATAAAAGCGTCTGCCAAATGTGAAATTGTAATTGTAATTGTAATTGTCTCGTCTCTGAGTTTTGGTAAAAGCCTGCAGCCTGCTGCAGAATTTTGAACACATTGGCGCTTTTCTGCCTTGTTTTGGTTAAGGCAGGAAAACAGGGCATGGCAGTAGTCAAGGTGGAGGAAGACGGATACAATTTTTGCAATGTTCCTGAGATGGAAAAAAGCATGACTGAACAAGCTTTTTAGTATGGTGCTCAAAGTTGAGGCTCAGGTCAAATAATTCGCTTTGGTTTGTTCAGGTTTCTCCTTTCCTGCTGGCGCTGTCTGGGAACAGTCGAGAGCTGGAGCTGGAGTGAAGGAGACGAAACAGCTGAACCGCCGCAACACACACTGACAGACAGAAAATGAGTTTCATATGGAGGAATATCTTTTGTAAACCACGGTTGTCCAGCTCTTCCATCATGGCCGCCAGAGCGAAGCCCGTTGGCGTCCTTCCATCGGCTCCTCCCTGCTGCCGGCTCCACCGCCGGCCCCTCCATGTTGGCCAGCGTGCCTCCCTCACCAAGGCCTTCTCCTCCCGTGACGTGGAGCTGTTCGCCGAGCTGACGGGTGACACCAACCCCCTCCACCTGGACCCGGCCTACGCCAGCACCACCTCCTTCGAGGCACCCATTGTCCACGGCGTCCTCATCAACGGCCTGATCTCCGCCGTGCTCGGCACCCGGATGCCCGGCCGCGGCTGCATCTTCCTCTACCAGGAGATCCGCTTCCCGGCGCCGCTCTACATCGGCGAGGAGGTGCTGGCCGAGGCAGAAGTCCGCAAGGTCAAGATGTCGTTTGCCTTCATCGCTGTAACCTGCTCCGTCAAGGACAAGGTGGTGATGGAGGGTGAGGTGATGGTGATGATGCCCGAGGAGCAGCAGCAGAAGGGATGAGAGGAGGAGGAAGGAGGAGGAGGCTCCAAAGAGAAGGAGGTGATGAGAGAGAGAAAGGAGGGAGGAGGAGAGGGAGAAGGTTGAGAGGGGGGTGATGAGGTGGAGGAGGAGAAACCCTGCTCTATGAAGGGTAGTGATGCTGGAGGGGAAGTGGTGGCACCTGAAGACTAAGAGCAGGAGGGAGGGGGAGGAGGAGGAGGAGGAGATCTTTTCTATCAAGCAGGGAAAGGGGGATAAGGAGGAGGCTTTGAGGAGGGAAGAGAGGGAGAAGATCAAGAGGGACTGAAACCTGCCCTGTGAATGATAAGGTGGTGATGATGCATGAGGAGCAGCAGCAGAAAGGATGAGGAGGAAGAGAGATGTTTTGTCTCGGTCTAGGACAAGGAGGGGAAGGAGACGATGGATAGGGATAAGGAGGAAGAGAAAGCCTGTAGTTGTGACAGTGGAGGTAATACTTGAAGGCCTGAACATTATAGTACACAGTCGTGATGAAGGGGGAGGAACAAACTGAGTTCTGTGTCTTTTTTTTTGTATTGAAGTTTAAACCGAAATTCCTACATCACCCCATCAGAGACAGCACATCACGCCGGCGCTTCAACTCCTCATTCTGTGGTTATACCGTCCGCCATCCATCACCTGGCCACGCCCACTACAGACAGGAGGCGAGGATGGATTTTTCTTCTGGTTTTAGTATTTCTGAAGGCCTGTCTAAATGTTAGAGCCATGGCTGGGGAAAAAGAAAAAAGCTCCACCTCCATGTGTGTGCTTGTTCTGTGTTGTAGTAGTTTCACCTGATTTGGCGTTATGTAGTATGTGTTCCTCAAATCCAGCTGGTCATCAGTTGCATGCCCTTCTGTGATACAGTCTAAAAGCCGGTCATTCAGTGTGTGATCAGTCTTTTTGCAGTCTGGTCAGTCTTGTAATGTGTCACCAGCCTAAAGCATAGTTCAGAGTATTTCTACACCTTTTCTGCATGCCCTCACATTGTAGTGCTGGTCACAGTTTGAAAAGCAGCTGACTCTGCAGCACTGCAGTGAGCGGAGAAATAGAAATCCAGTCTGTGTTATTTTCTGTTTGCCAACCAAAAAGGCACCTTTGTTGATGTTATGTTTAAAATGTGTTTGGCTATAGAAATGTAAATTTATTCAGAGTAATAACTGCATTTTAATAGCAGCATTGCAAAGTGCCACTTTGTATTATCACAACTAATGTTTCCGATTAGTTTCTTATTAGCAACAGATTTTGTGTATGGGAAATCAGTAGTAACTCTACTTCGAGGATTAAATAAATTCAGCCCAGTCCTGCAGTTGGATCATACTGTTGTAGATCTCTGTTCACTGCACATCCATTTCCAAATAAAAGGAAACTCTTCACTTTCAGTTTCAGTGGACTGTGTGTTTGTGTGTATGTTCTTATTTTTAGAGGACATTTTTGTTTTGAGGTGGGTGTACCTATACACTTTTGTCTCTTTCTCAGAGCAGTTCTGTGATTTGTTTTGGTACGTTTGTGATCTGATGTCTGTTTCTGATGTCCTACACACGACACAAACATGTTGTTTGCTGAGCTGCAGTGGGGCGAGATATTGTGTGTGACGTATGAAATGAAATGGTGTAGAGCCCCCCTCAGGCCAAGTAGAACAGAAGTTGAATGGATAGAACCATTCCCATTCAAATCAACATTCAAGGGCTGCGGTCGAATAGTCAAAAAAATACGTTCTAACTCCTATTCCTAACCACTTTTCCTTGACCTCGATGGAAAACGTCATGAGGTCAAGGAAAGATGTGAAGGAGAATTCAAGAGGACTTAGGAAAAGACAACCGCGGTGCTAAGAGAATCCGACCGCACTTACACTAGGCTACGTAATTATGCGACGGCAGAATTGAAATAAAAAAGGAATATAGGCTACCAGTCAAAAAAGTGAAAGGAAATGGTTTTCACATTGAGAATGGTTGCTCACGCTCACCCTCCTGTCCACTCATATTTATCGACATGAATCCCAATTAGTTTGATTGTATGAAAATAATTGTTAAATTCATGCAAGATAGGCATAACATGTTAGGCCTACAAATCTACTACTGTACATATCATCATTCTTAAGTCTTAAGTTTCAAACATGTTGAATTAAAAACATCATCTGGCTAAAAATGTCTCATATCCCTTTTTCTTGAAAGACAGACTTCTGTGTTATGGTTCATATGCTGATTATGATCTGATTATAAGCCTGTGCATATAACAGCTTAAGAACCACCACACAACTCAGTAAACACCTTGAAATGTTGGCTTGATTGTGCTTTGAATTTGTTATGGCTGATCCAGGCCTTTATTAAGGCAAGAGCTTCAGCATCTGTGACTGAAGTCAAATTAATGAATGATTTTCCTAAAGGCTGCAATACAACAACACTCAGAATGAAGAAATAACTAATGCAGACTGAGCAGAGGTTCCTCTACAACGTTAACTTCACTTTGATCACTTTACCACAGCAGCGTAACGTTTGTTCTCCTCTGGGTTTAACATGTTGTTGAAAGTTCAAAACATATAAACATATTAGCAAGTTATGGCATAAGATGGAAAATTAAGCAATATTACACGAGAGGGTGATGCTTACGCGCATCACTGTCGTGCCAATACCCAGCAAGCAATTTTGCGTTTAAAAGATGTCTAAAAGCCGTCTATACGTAGACCTGACGTCTAGGCTAAAACACGGCTACATTTGGGCTGTCAGTGAAAGTTTAGTAGACGTCTAACCATAGCCCAGGTATAGCCTAGCCATCAATTAGACAGCTATTAAACGACTATATATATACGTCTGATAGACAAAATAGCAAGCCAATCTCGCGTTTAAAAAACGTCTAATGGCCGTCTATACGTAGACCTGAAGTCTAGGCTAAAACACAGTTAAATATGGGCTGTCAGTGAAAGTTTAGTAGACGTCCAACCATAGCCCAAGAATATAGCCATCAATTAGACGGCTATTGAACAACTACATATATGTCTAATAGACAACAAAATAATGGCTAAAGGATTCTTTTTACTCAAATATAACATGTTCTGATAATAAATGTCAATCCATCCAACAAACAACAACAAACAAGATAAATATAAAGCATTTATTACAAAAATTACATACATGAACATTTTAAACAACTTAACATATTAAAACATGATAAATATATAAGTAATTCATTACAAAAACTACAATCATGGAACATTTTAAACAACAACACAACTGCTAGGCAGGCTAACCGCTAAGGCGAATGCTAACGCTAACAGGCACGTTTTGAACGGGCACTGCACTAGTTTTAGGAAATACAGAAACAGATGCAACTTGAACTCACATCGTCTGCTGCTGTGAAATGTGCATGAATATTGTGCCAGCACATGTGCTTTCTAGGTAGCATGTTAAGCTAACCACACTATGGCTTACTCACTGCTAACCGCTAAAAATGGCACGGTTCCTGCACATGATAACAAATAATGTAGATACATCATGAACACATGACAAGACAAAAACACAGCGACTTACAAGATAAACCAAATAAGCCGTAAACGTGGCGTGAACTGCTCAGTTCTGCTCTGCCACTGACTGCTTCTTCAACCGGGCGAAGCATTATGCCTCCTAACTGTCAAGTCTCGCGTCGCCAGTCGTCATGTCAAGCAGTACATCTGCCCTCTAGCGGTTGAGAATCGTAATTGCATTTTGAATTTACTTGTAAAATGAAAGAAAGTCAAATACGGAGAATGGTGTATATGAATGTGTAACAGCAAAAAATAATGCTAATTCCAAGGTTAATACTAACTTCGCCGGATGGGCTTAAGCAGGCTATATAGCCGGTCCAATTCAGAGCTAAATCATGGCTACACATAGACCATTTCAATGAAATTATACTAATCTCAGTTTGTTTTCATAGTTGACTTGCTAACATGATCTGATGCCATGCACCTCACAAGTTGCGTGGGCGAAAACTACCAATTTTAACACTATTTTGGCTAGAAGTGGGATACACATAGCCGCTGATCAGGGCTACAGCCCAAGCCGTTGAAATGACGGCAATTGATAGCCTGGATTTCGCCGGATGGGCTAAAAGCAGACTACACGTTGCCGGTCCAATTCAGAGCTAAATCGTGGCTACACATAGACCATGTCAATGAAATGATACTAACACCTTGTATTTATTATTGACATTGCAAACATGATGGGATATTATCCATCTCACAAGCTGCCTAGGCAAAAACTACAATTAAACAGTTTTGGCTACAAATGGGCTACAAATAGCCGGCCAATTGGGAGCTAAATCGTGGCTACGCATAGACCATGTCAAAGAAATGAAACTAAACACCTTGTAATCACTGCTGACTTTGCTTACATGATGGAATATCATACATCTCACAAGCTGCGTTGGCAAAAACTAAATCTAACCAATTTCAAGATCATTTTGGCTAGAAGTGGGTTAAACATAGCCGGACTAAATCGGGGCTATATCTAGCCGAGACGTTGAAATGACGTCTATTGCTTGCTGGGTAATGACGGTAACGCACACCCTCGAGTGTAATATTGCGATTATACAACAGTTACCAACAAAATAAAAGATATAAACAAAATGTATTCATATTGTGGGGCAATTCGCTCTCAAAATAAAAAACTTTTTGCTAGTGTTATCTCCGTTTCCCTGGAAATACATGGGGTCTGACTAATAACTGGAAAACAATCAGTCACGTCAGTAGACGTTACTACTCCAGCAAGTAGGCGGAGCCTTAGTAACGACCTAGCAACAGACACGATTTCTAGTCCCTGTGGAGTCAGCAGCCAACTTGAGCTAATGCTTTCTAGAGATCGCGGGATTTCCCAAACTGAATAAATACCACACATATAAACACAAAACTGCCTCGCTAGCTCGATCTTGTTGTAACTAAGATATCTGCTGAAAAAAATAATTTTTCCATGGACAGATTTAGCTACTATGTCCGTGAACTTCACATGTATTTTTAAGCTAGTAGCGCCGTGTCACCGACTCACCGGCACAGCTGATGGAGGATGCAGAGCGTCTGGTAACATCAAGGCTGAACAGAGTTAGCGTAGCGTTATATTTAAATATATTGTATGATAATATGGCGGAGTAATATTTAGTGATGAGCACGGCTAGGTGTGCTGTCATGCTGATTTGATCACGTTCTAAATGTCTAGTTGACCAATCAGATTGCTTGGTCGGAACTACCTGTTGTATAATGCTTAATAAGCAACGGTAACTTGCATGATGATCTGCGTCTCTTGTCGGTCATGATCGTTTGTTTTTGTGAACGGCCAAATGGTACGTCGCTTTAAATGTTGCTGCCGCAAGGAATTGTGGGACGGCATTATCTCCTTTCCTTTCGTAAAGGATGGTCCAGTGTCTCCTATGCTAAAGGAGCTAAGTAAGGAAGCATTGAAGCACCTTTCCTTCACATTTAGAGAATTCAAACAGCTCTTATCATGGCTGCCACTTAGATACTTCCAGGTCATTTCACTCAGTTAGGAACCTTCCTAAGCAAAAAATACTATTTGACCGCAGCCCAGGTTCACTTGCCTCCTCGTATCTTCTCCTCATTTCCTCTGTGACCTTTGACCGAGGAGTCGAGGAAGAGACGCGAGGCGAGGAGACAAGGAACCAAATGGAATGCACCCCGAGTGTGTGAAGGTTTTCGTTCCAACCAAAGACTACAGCAGGTGATTTCACTGATTAGCTTCTCCTCTCTGGTTGAACGTGTGGTAATCATTGAAATCACCCGCTGGGTCTTTGATAACGTTGTTGGCCCTTTTTTTCTGATGACGTGTGTTTTGTAAATGTCCCCTATGGATGGGAGTGGCGCTCTGATGATGTGCTGAGCTGTTTAATTGTATGAACCTTTGTATTTTCTTTTTTATTTTATTTGTATCAGTGCCTTTTGTTTTCCCTCTTGTTGTGTATTTTTTTTATATCAAACATATGTAAAGAAAAATGAGGTAAAACAGTGGTCATGACGCAACTGACAGAGAAGAGGGCTGTGTAAAAAAGGCTTTACAGTTTTTTCTGATTGCTTAGGCACTATCTTTGAAACTATAGGCTATTTTTGCAAAACTCTACACACTAACCACAAAACCTTACACCAAACCAGCAAAACATTATACATCTCTTGCAAAAGCAAACAATTCTTGCAAAACTCTTCAAACTCTTAAAAAATTGTGTTTTTGCGTCAATACAGTACACTTTAGTACTGTACAATTTAGTTACTTGCATTATATTTTGGGCCCACTCATTATCTTTTTGTAATTCACAACTGGTTTTGTTACCCTTTTGCCTTTTTTGGGGGGTAAATAAAACCCTTAATTTTGCACTCTATTTTGTGTCCTCGTGCCTGCTTGCTCGGTCCATCACAGTTGGTGTCAGAAGTGGGATCAGCAAGCAGAGGGCACAGGCCCGGGAGGCCCGAATGGAAGAAGAGTCAGCACGGTAAGAGCAGAGGTTTAAGGCGCTACAGCACCAGTTCAGTCTCCTCCAGCTGGAGGTTCAAGCACGGACCTCCCCAGTCCCTTTACCACCCATTTCAGAGCTGAGTCCTCTAAGGGTGGGATCCACAGGCACAGACCCTGTATGTGACCCTTCACAAGCCGCTTGGGTACCTGGCACCAGCCAGCAAGGTGTCAGCCCATCTGGTCAATATCTGTCCACTCAAGAACCCAAACTTGAAAAATGGACTGATTCAGATGACTTTGAACATTTTCTAATAACTTTTGAGCGCATTGCAGTGGCATGTCGGTGGCAGAAAGCAGACTGGGCCTTTCGACTCATACCTTTGCTCACTGGTCAGAAGCGCCTATGTACACATGGATGTTGATGACTCACTTGATTATGACAAAGAGTCAAAATGGCAATTCTTCAGAAGTTTGACAATCCCGAGACATACAGACAAAGTTTTCGATCGTTGGAGGTACAATCCAATGAAACCCCAAAAGAGCTTTATGTAAGGCTTAAAGAGCTGTATGGAAAATGGGTCCAGCCTAAAGGCAAAACTGTAAGTGACATTGGGGAAATCATTATACTTGAACAATTCTTGAGAATGTTGTCCCCTGAGCTACAGGTATGGATCAGAGAACATGATCCTGCTACTGATGCGGAGGCTGCTGTCCTTGCCAACGTCTTTGTGGCTGCCCGTCGGAAAAACCAACCGTGGAGCCATGCTTCCTGGGGGGCGACCAAAGACACCCAGAGACCAACCTCCTCTCAGTATGCTACCCCCAGAACATCCGCAGATGTAGGTAAGCCTCCTCAAAGGGAGAACCAACCAATGACTATCATTAACCCAAAGTCAAGAGTGCCTGTCTGCTATCTGTGTGGACGGGGGGCATACCAAGCCCATGTGCCCTAAAAACCCTGTCAAGCTGACCCAGATGTGCTATGTCCCACAATGCAGGACTGAGCCGGAGCTGAAGCATGAGCAGCCAGTAAGGGAGACTGCAGTTGAGATCAATGGCCAGGAGCTCAGGGCCCTGATCGACACTGGGAGCTCTCAAACTCCACCAGCAATATGTACCACCCCATGTTGTGCGCACCACTGAAACAGTTCTCATATGCTGTGTGCACGGTGATGAACCCCACTGCTGATCTGTATATCAAGGTACAGGGACAAACTGACCTGCTCAGTGTTGGCGTTGCTAATAACCTGCCCTTTCCTGTTGTACTAGGACATGACTTACCCGTTCTGCTTGATTTGCTGCAGTCCCATCAGACCTGCAACGCTGCCTTCACCCGAGCCCAGGCTAAGCAGGCGAAGGAACCAGACGAGACACTTGCTGCCTTACCTTTCTATGATGCTGAGGTGGAGGCAGAGCTAGGTAAAACATGCAAACCTCGCAAGCAAAGAAGGGAGAAGTTTCAGCGTACAGTTGTTCATCCACAAACTGAGCCGACACCAGAGCTCCCGCTAGGTTTCAGACTTCCCACTAACCTCATTGAAATGCAGCAAGCAGATCCCAGCCTAGCTGACTGTTTGGAGAAAGCCAAAGGGAAAGGGGAAGATGAGGCTAAGTTTGAGAGTGGCCCTGAGGATTACTTTCTACAGCAAGGTATCCTTTATCACCAGTATATGTCCGCTAAGCAGATGGTGGTTCCAAAAGCAACCCGAGAAGTAATACTTACTTTGGGACATTCCATCCTCTGGGCTGGCCACCTAGGAAAGCACAGAACCACAGCTCACATACAACAGCATTTTATCTGGCCTGGCATGCGTAAAGATGTAGCCGAATACTGTAGAAGTTGTCCTCAATGCCAGCTGACCACAGGTAGAGGCTCCACCAGAGCTCCCATTCAGCCATTGCCTATTATAGGTACCCCATTCGAACGGCTTGGGATGGATGTTGTTGGTCCACTGGAAAAGAGCAAGTTGGGTAACCGGTTTATGTTGGTGATCACAGATTACGCCACAGATTCCTGAAGTGTTCCCTCTCAAATCTGTCAAAGCAAAGTGTGTCGCATTCTGTCTGGTGCAATTCTTCTCCAGGGTAGGCTTTCCCTGTGAGATACTCACCGACCAGGGCACCAATTTCATGTCCCAACTCCTGAAGGATGCGTACCAGCTGTTGGGCATCAGGGGTCTCAGAACAACACCCTACCATCCCCAAACAGATGGTCTGATTGAACCTTGAAACAATGCTCCACAAGTTTGTCAGTGACACTGGTTCTGACTGGGACCAGTGGCTCCCATACCTGTTGTTTGCTTACAGAGAAGTACCACAGGCATCCACAGGCTACTCACCATTTGAGTTGCTTTATGGACATGAGGTAAGGGGGCCTCTTACACTCCTTAAGGATATCTGGGAGGGAGACCAGGAGGTAAAAGAACCCAGAAATGTTGTCTCTTATGTTATCCGGATGCGAGAGAAACTGGAAAGAATGTCTGCTCTGGCACAGGAGAACATGGCAGCTGCGCAGCAATACCAGAAGACATGGTATGATCGGTCCACCCGAGAGAAGAGCTTTGAACCAGGCCAAAAAGTTTTGGTGATGCTGCCTACAGATGAAAGCAAGCTACTGGCCAAATGGCAAGGTCCCTTTGAGGTAACCAAAAAACTAGGGCCAACCACTTACCAATCTCCACTCCAGGTCGTTGCCGCTCTACCAGGATACTGCACGTCAACCTATTAAAGGAGTGGGTGCCCAGACCGGTGCAGCCCTCTGAGGTGTTGCTGATCAGGAGTGTTGAGGATGAGGAAGTTGGTGAGCAGTATTTACCTGTGCCTACCTCTCCTATCCTTGATCTACACCATCTATCACCAGAACATCAAGCTAAGGTGAGGGCTCTTTGTGAACCTGATGTGGTCCAGGAGAATCCTGGCCGCACAAATGTAGTACAACATGAGATTGTGTTGAAAGAAAATGCCTCCATCAGACGCATGAGTTACAGGATCCCTGAACGGCTGTTCGTGTCCCTGAAGAAGGAGATTGATCTCATGCTGTCACTTGGCATCATCGAGACTTCCAAAAGCGAATGGTGCAATCCCATTGTCCTGGTACCAAAGAAGGATGGAACGATCAGGGTCTGTATTGATTTTTGCTATTTGAATTCAATCTCAAAGTTCAACTCATATCCAACACCAGGTATAGATGACCTGATTGAACATCTGGGCCAAGCCAAATATTTGACTACCATTAACCTTTGCAAAGGCTACTGGCAAGTTCCCCTTTCCCAGCAGTCCTGTGAGCCGCCAGCATTCCGGACTGCATGGGGCCTGTTCCACTTCACAGTGAAGCCCTTCGGGTTGCATGGTGCTCCAGCTACCTTCCAGCGACTCATGGACCAGGTACTTTGTGGACTGTCAGAGTTTGCCTCCGCTTATCTTGATGACGTTGTTTACAGCACCACCTGGGAAGATCACCTAGAACACCTGAGGATGGTCTTCCATTGTCTCAAGAAAGCTGGCCTTACCATCAGTCCCTCAAAGTGTGCTTTTGCCAGAGTCGAGACTGAGTACCTGGGCTACATCATTGGGAACAGTGTCATCAAGCCTCGAATTCAGAAGGTCCAGGCCATCCAACAGTGTCCACTGCCTCATACCAGAAGGCAGTTGAAATCATTCCTGGGCATGTCAGGTTGGTACCATAGGTCTGTACCCAACTACTCTGCCAGAGCTGCCCTCCTATCTGACATGACCAGTCTAAAATATCCCAGTCGGCTGAAGTGGACAGAGGAGGCAGTCTCAGCCTTTAAAGACATCCAGCAGGCTCTGAGTAGGGACCCTGTATTGCACTGCCCAGATTTTGCTAAACCCTTCATCCTACAGACTGATGCCTCAGACCGGGGTCTAGGTGCTGTCCTTCTGCAGGGCCCACCTGATGACCGGCACCCCGTGGCCTTTATCAGCAGAAAGCTGTTCCCCAGAGAGACACGTTACTCAACCATTGAGAAGGAATGTCTGGCGGTGAAATGGGCCATCGCTTCTATGAAGTACTACCTTCTCGGACGGGAGTTCACCCTCGAAACGGACCACAAGGCGCTGAAGTGGCTGGAGAGAATGAGAGACTCCAATGGAAGGATCACTCGCTGGTATCTCGACCTGCAGCCCTTTCGATTCAAGGTCCACCACATCCCGGGCAAAGAGAATGCAACGGCTGACTATCTGTCCCGCTGTTCCAGTGAGGTGCCAGAGGAGGGGGAGTGTGTGACGGCTGCACCAAATCGCCGCACATAAAAGTGTCAGTAAAATCCGATCTCACTCCCTTACCTCACCTCTTTTCCTTTGTTCACATTTGGTTAGTTTGTGGCACGTTTACATTCGCAATACACATACATAAACCACATAATGACACGACACATAGGTTTTGTTTCAATAACATGCTCAAACTTTATTAGCATTATCAATATTACATGTTTCTAATTTGAGTGCACGCATTTTAGTTAAACATGTTTTTATCATTTTGCTGTTAATTACTTTGCATTTATATAACCATAACTCTCTTCCACCTACTTGCATGTCCACCGGCATCCAAACTGTCAAGACGCACTTACCATTTGGACTGCACTATTATAACGGAAGAGGGGTGTCCGATCAAACCAAGTGCTCCGGAACAAGGGGGGGGTCTCGCCTTTGTTTTAGTTGTGTACATGTATTTATTTAGTAGTTCACATAAATTTAACATAAGTAATTAACTTACTTAATATAAAGACATTTGTATTTAAATTAATTAACAATCAGGTTTTAATATATTAATCTTTTGTTTAAATGAATCTATTCCCCTTTTTGTGTAAATGTACCTGGCCAGGTCTATATATACTCTCAGTTTGCCATTTGTGAGTAGGCTCTTGTTTGTGTTCAGTTACATTTTTCTGTTTAGTTACTTGCATTATATTTTGGGCCCATTCATTGTCTTTTTGTAATTCACAACTGGTTTTGTTACCCTTTTGCCTTTTTTGGGGGGTAAATAAAACCCTTAATTTTGCCCTCTATATTGTGTCCTCGTGCCTGCTTGCTCGGTCCATCACAGGATGACAAAGTGCTGCCACCAAAGATTTGGAGGTAAGGACTCAGGACTGAGATCCACGCAGTGTGGATTCAGTCCCAAACGGGGCTAGAAGTTACTATGAAAGATACTTTTCCAGGAAGTAAACGTAATGGCAGTTCATTTCATGGGGCTTTTAACGATTACCGCCCTGTGGCGCTCACCTTGGTTGTGATGAAATGCCTAGTCATGTAATTTATAAAATGTATCATTCCAGAGTCCTTTGATCCGTTTCAGTTTGCTCACCGACCTAACAGATCTGTTGATGATGATGTCTCTCTGGCCTTACATATTGACCTTGAACACTTAGAGAATAGGAATACATATGTCAGAATGTGGATTATAGCTCTGCCTTCAACACAGTCATTTCCTCTAACTGGATGTCAAACTATGGGCCTTGGGTCTCTAACTCTGTGTGTAACTGGATCCTTGACTTTTTAACTGGTAAGCCACAAACTGTTACAGTTGGTAATGCTTTGTCATCTACACTCATTCTCAATACTGGCTCGCCTCACCGTTGTGTGTTAAGTCCATTGCTTTATTCTTTGTTTAGCCATAATTTCTATCGGCATGCTGCACCCGTGTGTCTTTATGAACATTGTTTGTTGGATTGCGTGACACCTAGCTGAGCTTCACATACTGAACACTCTGTACAGGAGGAGGGCTGTCAGGCACATTGCCTTTAACCTCAAGTTAACCGTTAACAGTTCAGCAATAAGTATTGAGATCATATATGTTGATTTTCTATTTGTTTATTGTGTATAGATACACCCACAAGTCAGAATAGTGTATTTGCACACTTCACAGGGCCCGAAAACGACTGTGTCCCCTTGATCTTGGAGCCGGTTCCAGAGACAGAGTCGGGACTTGGGCCAGCTCGGTGGAGCCATCCAGTGCACAAAGCAAGACATGCTTTCCCAGGTCTTACATTACCTGCACAGTCAACAGATGATAAAGGCCACAGGCTCTTGATAAATCACATCCGCTGCCAATTTCCAGAAATCCCTCCCTTTATTTTGCGTCTCAGCCTTGGAACAACCACAAATCCATATGCAATTAGGCCAAAGAGCAAAAAACAGCGCACCCAGACCAACCCATGATTTCAAGTGCAAATCCCCTGTGCGCTGACCGACTTGCACTGGCACAAATCTGTAGTACATCCGGCCCCGTACCTTTTCACCACGCTGCGTCCTCTCTTTATATCGATATATATTTACATATTTACATATGTAAAGGGAGCTTATCAGGGAGCAGACCGTCCTCAGACAGATCCGCCATCTTCCGCTCACCAGCCTTGGCATGCAGTCTTCGGCAGACACTGCAATTTGATATCACCTTCTTTACTGCAGAATTAGCCGCTGAAATCCAATATTTCTGTCGTAGTTTTGCAAGCGTCTGTTTTCTTCCACAATGGCCTGTTTTATTGTGTATGTGTTTTAGAATCATAGATGTAACATGTTGATCTTTACGCAGGATAATTGGGCGTTTTGCTTCTTCTGGCATAACTGATTTATTCAGTTGGCCACCCACTCTCAATACGCCACTCTGCAGCACAGGGTCTAACTTACAGAGGCTGCTCCGTGGTCACATGATCTTATGAGCTTTGTTCATGCGAAAGCTGAATACAATGGAGGAAGACTCGATTTGCATTAAATAATGGATACAATTTTGGTTTTTGTTTTGTTTTTTGTAACCAGAGGCAAAATTTGATCACCTGTATGTTTGAGTACCATTACAACCAGAAACTAGATCTCCAAAAAGAGGAAATCAAAGAAACAAGGTGAGTTATTTGTTTCTTGTGGGGTTTGTTTTTGTTTTGTTTTCTTTTGTTTTGTTTTTTGTAGAAATGAGCCACACCCCTTGGTCAACAAGGTCTGTCCAACTCTTCAAAGTGAAGGCTTTAATGATGATACTGTTGCCTTCTCTGGTGAGATGTGTTGATGTGTTGTAAGTGTCCCTGATGCCCATCTAAAAACAGCACTCCAAGCACCTTACATTACTAAAATGTACACACAGGGCACATGCTCATTTTTACCCTACTATGTGACAATGGGAAAAGGACGGGATTTTCTATAGTGCTGTCACTGTGCAGCATAATGTGCACATTCTTTTACTGTCCACATTAAGCCCCTTTTTATTTCTTTGTACTGTTTATACATAGTAGGAGCTCATGCTAAGGAGACCTCAATGTGCATTCATTCTCAATAATCTGTTTACGTAAATTGTCTGACTGAAATGTAGTAATATTGGTAACAAAAAAAAAAAATACCCATAACCCTAACCGACTATTTTCTCTTGCTGCGTCACTCTTATAACCTTTATCAACACAGTCACTGATAAATTTACAAAGATAAAATCTAGAAAAATGAATTTGTAGAATTAGTACAATTGGCAGATTTGGTAAAAACAATGAAGTTGCTGTGATACTGAGGCACTTGCATGACTTCATATGAATTGGTAAATACAATAAATTTCTGCTAAACGCTCACGTTGTTTTGACTGCTCACTCAGAGACTGTTTAGAGAGACTTTGGGCACAACAGCAGAAAATAAGCTTTAATTCCTAGATCGGGTCACCATGTCCTTATAACTGCTGCTGTTGCTGGTTCTGCTTTGGATCTCATTCTGGTCTTACATTATGTTTAAACAGGTGGAAAGCAATGCCTGGGAAGTTCATCTGCTACTGATGCATAACATTAAAGTCAGGAAATAATCTTGCAGAGTAGTGATCAGTAGAACCAAATAACAAAACAAATAAATGACCAAAACTCATGTTTGTCTTTTGCCCCAATTTTATTTTATTTTTTTGTATTTTATAATGCCATAAAAATGATAAAACACAACAGCATGTCTCAGTGTCATTAAGGCCACAGTTCCGCCTAAATTATCTCTCAATTAAAGTCACATCTTCATTTAAATGCAAATCATTAACATTTTGGTTCAGCATACAATTTTGCCTAATTCCTTTACCACAGACTGGATATGTGTACCTGCTTGTGACAAAGGTCCTTTTAGTTTAGAAGAACAATATTTCCTCAATGGATGAAACTGAGCATGAACTGATGTCCAGCCTGTTGTAGGTGAAAGCCCACAGGCTGCTGTCTCCACAGATAGAACAGAATAACAGAAAAGGGAAATATAAAAAATGGAAAAGTTGTACTATGGTCCTTTCTCTAAGAAGTGTTAAATATGAAACAATGTCCTTCATTAAACATCTTCCATTCAGCTGGCCTCAAGTGTAATATATTAATTCCTTCATGTCATGTCACATCCTATTGGATCGTCATTGATCCCTGACAAAGCTCTTTCCCTTCATGTCATAACTTGCTAGTGTTTTAGTTTCTTCATTCTGTAGTAAGGTAACTTATTGGCTGTATAGTTGTACAATAGATAGTTTGCATCAATTTAATATAAAACCCACAATAAAACCCACAACACCCTCTAAAAACCCTTCGTTCATCAGTTCTGTTAGAGTCACTGCACAGGAAAACCACTTCTATCACTTCCAGTTATTTGGCCATGTTATAGTGAAAGATATCTTCCTAATCCAAATCTGTATTCTCTGTCTGTGTCATTCATGCACTTTGATACTGTATCTTAAAATCTTACACTTTGTACAGGATGATTTTATTTAGCCCACCCCCCCACCGCCTCTGTATGCCAACAGCCAAAACTGGACCAAGACGTCTTTAAAAATTGGCAATGAACAGCTGACAGTGAGTGTGCAGTGACTCTATAGCTCCCGTCTCCCACCATCTCTCATTTCCTTCCTTCCCAACCATACCTGCTATATAAATGTCACCCAGTTAATCTGCAGTGTGTTTGTGTATATTTAAAGACCCCAAGAAGTGAAAAATTACTTTGGATCAGCGATGTCCTGAACCAGAACTTAACCTAGTAAGACGACACAGGGCAAAAACTTAGAATTGATTATGAGAAATTTTCAATCAAAACAGCCTCAGATATTTTTTCTACAGTTTTTCTGTAAACACTCAGTGATGTGTTTCAAAATCAACGATCTGATTGGCATCTCCAGCACTTGGAGCTCACTGCGTCTTCATTTTTATGTCGACAGGAACCTTTAGCAGCTGAGCAGAGGTTTCTGCTTCATGGGGTCTTTAAGGCTGCCACTGCCAAACAGCACTCAATTACTGTTTTTTATTTGTTAGCTAGAGTTGTAGGTTTAATAGAGTTATAGATGTAATAGTGTGGTTATAGTTAAACCCAAACTTCCCTGCACACTTCCCGTCACCAAATTCGATTAATATGGTGGTATAAATTCTATAAAGGTGGTGTGATGCCACCCTGCCCCAGTCTGGAGTGAACTCTGATATGATAAGATATGACAACATCAGTCTTCACAGGACTGTACTAAGATCCATCAGGTAAAAGACTCCTATCTATTTTGTAGTCTGTAAATCACTGAGGAAGGGCCGACATCACATGCTGCTGAACGATAGCCCATGTAGGATTTTCTCACATTTCCAGACTAGATGCACCAATGTGCTCTGGTCCTGTGTTACATTTACTTTGTACATGTTAAGAATTTAGCAGATGCTCTTATGCAGTGCATCAGTAAGTCAAGCAGTATGAGAGTAGCAGCACACAGCTGTTGAGGAACATATCCATATCAGCTGTTGTGGGGCTCGAACCTGTGACCTGGTGGTTACACAACAACCTCTCTAATTATTATGATTATTCCTGATTATGTCCTCGTCCCCAGTGGCTCTAACAAGTCCTCGTCAGTCCACCAGAAGTCACTTCTACCATCTCAAAACTCTAAACTAGATCGAATTAAACTAGACCAAATTATAGAAGAATCAGATCAGTAGGTAAATCTAGTTATATCTAGCAGTTTGGTGTCAACACAATCACGTTAACAACAATGTATTTAAAAATCCTACAGGAATTATCATTTCAACACTGAAGGGGTTCAGGCCAGGCTCGTGGTCAGGGTGAAGCAGAGGTCAAGGGTCGTTTTCGGTCTAAAGCTTGAAGGTCAGTCCAAGTCACCATGGAAACGACCTGAGGAGAAAAACAGATGAATTGGTCACTAGGAACTCTGCCCTCATGGCCGGTCACATCTGTTTCACCTAACAAATGATCTTCAAGAAATGCGTATTGAGGTTGGTCACAATACTTTTCTGCCTTTTAAATTAAGAACCCAACCGTGACACTGGCACTGGATAGCTAGCATTATCATATGGCGCTTTTCCACTGCCTGGTACCAGCTCGACTCGACTCTACTCTACTCGCCTTTTTTGGTTTTCCACTGGCCAAGTACCAGGTACCAGGTACCATATTACGTAGTACCTGGTACTTTTTTTCGTAGCACCTCCGTCGAGGTTCCAAGCGAGCTGAGGCGAGCTGAGGCGATACCAAAAGGTGACGTAAAAACACTGCAGACCACTGATTGGTCAGAGAATCGTCATCGCGACACGGGACGTATATGCTAACGTTAGCTACCAGGCTAGCTTACCCTCTTGCGTCGCCTTGAGCAGCCAGAGAGCAGTCTGTTGTCTCGCTGCCTTCAGCCTCTTCTGAAATCAAATCTGTCTCCTTGCTGTGACTGACAGCCACATACCGAGAATCAAGAACACCATCGCTTCGATATCCTCCATTGTAGCTGTGTGTCACGTTTCATGCAGCGTCGCAGCGTCGCTATGACGACCAGTTTTGGGGGGTGGGGCACATTGAGGGGGTACTATATGTACAGTGGAAAACCAAGTGGTACTACCAAAAGCGAGTAGAGTCGAGGCGAGTTGAGCCGGTACTATGCAGTGGAAAAGCGGCAATAGTTACTAGCTAATAGCTAACTATCTACCAGTCAGCATTGATCATAGCATCACAGCCAAGTGGTAGTTAGCTAGCTATTAGCTACTAGCATACTAGTTAGCTAGTATTGCTAGGGTAACTTTAAAACATGTAGCAAATAATCATGCGCATAAATATATCATCTAGTCCTGCCTCAGACTGACTGAAGCCACACTGCTTCTCTTCTTCGTTTATTTTGACTCTCTGCTTGGAACAGTGTTGTATAAAACTGGATGATGTCACACTGCCCTGATTAGAGACTCCATGTTGGATTTTTTGGAGGAAATGAACATGGCTAAAGCAGCATTTCTATTGGCCGGCTGTGCGAATTCTCAGGTCACAATTCAGCACATGTGGACTTTGCGTGAATGCAAAGAGGCAAAACTGCTTTCAAACCCCGAAATTAAATTTTGTACTCGCTCTTTACATGGTTTTCAGTGGAAGTGAAAGAGAGGCAAAGCACATTTTCACGCATTGTGGTGCGAAGTGTGACCATGCCTTTACCTAACTGGTCACCAGGAACTCTGCTGCAATGTAATTGGTCACCAGGAACTCTGCCCTTACCTATTTGGTCCAGGCCATGGTGATGAGGGCTGGGCTCATGTCTTCAGAGTTAGACACGAGGGATCTGCGTCTTCTACGACCTGCGTTACAGTCCTGGGAGAGAGGGAGAAGGGACAGAGAGAGTTCAGGGTGAAGTGTAACTTGCATGTATTTGTGCATATGTGTGAGTGAATTCATCAGCTTGGCTTACCGGGAGACAGTCAGCGTCGTCCAATGTACACAGCTTCAGTTGGCAGTGCAGGTAGACGTCAGTAGTTTGCCCACTGAACTGGAACATGTTGAAGGAGAAGTAGCTGGACGTTCCCACTCCGTTGCCCACCACCACCGTCCCATCAGCAGTGTTAGCACAGCTGCTCAGAAACAGAGAAACCAGAGATGACATCACCAGCTACACCAGTGGTTCAGCCTACTGGTTACAGGGACTGGCCAGTAACCACAACCTCACAGGTTTGATCCCCACGAGACATCCTGTCCTGTTGGAGTTTCTTTAAGCCAGACACTGAACTTGCTAACTCATTATTAGTCGCTCTGGTAATGGCACCGGTTAAATGATAGACCCTGGCAGGGTGGCCCAGTGGATAGAAACTGTACAATTACCAAAAGGTCACAGGTTAGATTCCTGCAACACCCAGTGTCTGTCAACAGCCATGGGTCCTGTTTAAATGTCCCTGAGCGATATACTGAACCTGCCTGCTTACTCACTGCTGTGGATAAGAGTCAGCTAAATGACAAAAATGTAAATGCAAGATGTGAAGACACTCTCCTGCAACTTTGCCCTACAGAATTATGTGTTTTGCACCCCGTGTTCACAGTCAGGGTGCCACCTGTGTGTGTCCTCACCCTGAAGTGATGAGGTCGTATCTCGGGGTCCCAGAGGACAATGCCGTGTTGGTTGCCCAGCAGGAGTCGATCATCACGGTGACCACGTTGCCATCAAGCCCAACTGTCGATAGCTCCACCCAAATCGTCTGGTCCAGATTTATCTCTGTGCTCGAAGTGATAGCTTGCGTGCGATCGGAGTCCGAGTAGGCGTTCATGGTCAGAGTGTAAGTCCATTCTCCAGATTCAATCACCTCAGACACAGAGCTGGGGAAGACAGACACATTTCAGCTGCTGAGTGAAGCTTTGGCTTCAATCAGCACAAAAATAACCATGTTTAGATGTCAGCCACATGTTTGCACAAGCACATAATTTGTGATAAACTGCGACCAGCTTGGGGCTGTGAGAAGGTGTGGCGGTTACATTTTTCACACTGTGCATATGGGGCATAAGGGGCATTTTCAGGTCAGGGAGGGAGTCAGTCAGTCAGTCAGTCAGTCAGTCAGTCAGTCAGTCATCAGTCCTTCATGAGATGGCCTCTAGAGGCTGTCTTGGGCTGCGAGATGGTCTCTCGCCTGTAGGGTAAATGGCACACTAACTCCCAGAGTCCCACTCTCTGCCGTTAATTTCTCAACGTCCACATTTAAAAATTTCAACATCTCACACACACATTCTTTTTTTTTCATAACATTCAACAACAGTCCTAACAGTCCATGTTTGGCAGCCTCTAGTGCTTGTATTATACATTATGTACACAGAATAATCCACACAAAATGGCAGAATTTAGAAATATTCTGCAATATATGTGATTTTAGAATTATATTTACATATTATGCAAGCAAAGCCTATATAAAGATGGTTTCTATTCTACTGCTTCAATGCTATTAGCAAAATCTGACAGAAAAAACACCGTTCTTGTTATCAGGTCTGGGGTCAATTCATGAATGAACCTCATTTCCAGTTGGAATTTGAAAAAACCTACAGGAAACAGAATTGGAATGTCAGTAAATTGATTTTAATCCAATTAATTTTTTGTTTCGTTTTTTCTTACCACATATCTGACATTACACTTAATCTTATATATTATCAATACGTAATATACTAAAATGTTAAAGGTTCCTTTCAGCTGGTATTTGATCCAGAACATGTAATGGTAATCTATACATTATGATTGAATGTATTTGATTTTGTCGAACTGTCTTTTTTTTGATTGATAATGTTTGATTTATAATGTTTAGTGAGTCGAGACAAACTTTCTTAGAGCCTGTGTCCACCAGCGACCTCTTGAGCGCTTTGGAGCGGAGAGGACGTGTCGGGTGTTGTTGCTGTGATGTTGCAACAGCAGTCACTGTCAGTCGTTGTCTCACAGCAGTGTATTGTTTTTATCGTTTCAAGTCAACTTTTGTTTTTCGTTGCTGGTTAGCTAGCTAAGTGTTCCTTTAAAAGACTGGTTGTACTGGACAGCTCCCAGAATGAATTTGGGAACTGTATGAATGTGAAACAAGGCAGTGCTGACAAAGAGCTTGGTGCTCAACCTCCCTGGATAAAGAAAGGTGAAAAGAAACAGTGATTTATGGGTCTGTGCTGATAGCTGCAAATACTCACCACATGCACACACATACACACACACGCTCTCACACACACACACACACACACACACCTGTCTCTGATTCTGATGCCAATGTCCATGCTCGTCTCGGGTAGCGGCACTGTATAGTAGCAGGATAAGTCGATCTGTACGTCATCGTTGCGAGTGATCGTGCCGTCGTCAGTGCTAATAATCGAGATGGCGTTCTTGAAGAGCAGTTGGCTCTCACTGGTCTGTGGGATGAGGAGGATTCAGACGTTATTATAGGACAAGCTTTCAGGTACAGAAAACTGAAATGAGGAGCTTGAAAATGTTTAGGATTCATCCATTACTTTTAAAACAGATTTTAGCCATTTATCAGACTCTTATCCTGAGTGACTCACAATGAGTGACTTAGAAAGAGTATTTTATTTACTGTTCATTTTTTAATTATCTTTAATTCCTGGATTACATTATAAGCAACCAATATTAAGGAGGTCAAGGCTCAGAGGTCACAGTGACCTGACAATATTCTCTCTTGTCTCTCTTGTAAAAGAGGTTTTTAAATCTTAATGAGACTTTTTTTTACCTGGTTAAATGAAGGTTAAATAAAATAAAATAATAAAAAATATCGCTATGATCATTGAATGATCATGTAAGAGTGCTAGGAAAAGCTAAGAGGAGAGTTAGAAGGGATTTGTTTTTGGTCTGCTCAGTCAACTTAGCCGTTAAGAACAGAGACGCCAAAATCATCCATGTGTCCCCAGTAGATGATTGGATCCAGAACTCCATGCTAACACTTTAGCGTCCACTATGTTGAGTGATAGTAGCTCCATGCTAACACTTTAGCGTCCACTATGTTGAGTGATAGTAGCTCCATGCTAACACTTTAGCGTCCACTATGTTGAGTGACAGTAGGCTCCATGCTAACACTTTAGTATATGGGTTATATTTTGCGTTCCAGTCAATATAGACCATGATTTGTTCTGTATTTCTCTAGGCCTACTTAAGGGATGAAAGTGAGAATAATACAATAATGAATAATAATTAAACCAGTTATTTTACAAAACGTGACCACAGGGTAAATCTGATAGAAAACACTAGAGCCGGTCAGCAGCAGCTCTCTCTCCTCCTCTGTGTGACGGTGTGTGTGTCTGCAATTATAGTATTGGAATTTTTGTTTCCATAACTGTTTGCGTATCTTGTAAAGTTAAGGTTAGGGTTAAGGTTCTGGTTAAGTTCAGGCAAGTAAAACAACTTTGGTTCAGGTTTGGGTTAGGGTTAGGGTTCGGCAGCTAATTGAACCCCGGTCGGCGTCATCAAAGTAAACTCATCCGCCCAACCAGCACCCGACCACAACACCCTTACTGTCCACCGTGCCGCTGAATGTGACACTACTTCCTGTTTATAGTCGTGTCTCCTTCACTTAACCGCGTTGTGGTGGGAAAACGTAATCCTAACGCTTTACGTGCCGCCAACACGTAATTTGGTGTTAACAAGTCATGTTCTGTGAGATCAGGTTGAACAGAGTGTAAGCTAAAGTGTAAGCATGGAGCACCAGAGTGACTGATGTACCGGGGACACATGGATGATTTTGTTCTTATCAGTTGAAGGCAAAGCTGACCAATGGGACAATCTCCCAAAACACTGATGTATATAAGTAGAGGAGAGCACCCACCGTGACCACCGTGCCGCAGGTGTCACCGCTGAAGCTGAAGGTCACCATGTGGGTGTCGTCGTCCAAATCGCCCGTGCAGGAGTCGTCGTTGAGGTGTAAGTTGGTGTAGTCGATGTTATTTTCCTCCAGGACACAACGAGGTAGGCTTAACGAAGCAGAGCTGTCCCCACAGACCGGAGCGCCTGAACACAACCAACACAAGGTGAGTCAACACACACACACACACAGACATATACTTACACACACATACAAGCACACACAGGGAAACACAATTCTGACAAAAAAAATAAAATAAATAAAATTCTGCTGAATATTGCAACTGCGACATGGATTTCAATGTGTGAGGACCTCAGATTTCAACATTTTAAAAATGTTGAAAATTTCCCTACAAAGATTTATTGGGGAAAATGAAACGCCTTAGCTTTGGGATCCATTTGAATTTAATGAAAAATGTACTAAGACAGTGATGCATAGTCCTGGTTTAGTGGATCTCAATCCTGGTCCTCAAGTACCAAAACCCTTCTGGTTTCCTATTTTACCTGGTAGTTTATTACATTCACCTGGTATCCCACATCTCACTCAGCCCCTGATTACACCAGGTGAACGCTACCAGGAAACCAGCTGGGTTGTGACACTCGAGGACCAGGACTGAGAAGCATTGCTCTACAGGACCAGAACATCTTGTTTAGGAAGCCTCTGGGATTTGGAAGATGCAGCAGTCCATAATATCTGTCAGAAGGGCCAGCATACATACGGATGTGTCTAGAGCCTGTAGTATTTTAGGTCCTTGAACTGCTGTGTCTGAAATACCTGTGGCTGTGGCTACCTGTGTTTAGCTGAGCCGGTATACTGTAATATTGGTAAAAATGTAAAAAAGGCAATTAAATCGTTGATTGCGATTATTTGTGTGACTAATAATCGCAAGCTAAAATTTCAGCCCTACCTGTGGCTGTGACCTTTATAGGCCAGCCGCTAGTTTTGGAAGATTGTTTTTTCCATTTCACAATTTCAACATTTCAACAATTCAGATGTCTTGTGGAAGTGTTTGGCTGAACATTGAACCGTTTCACTGTTGCATGTTGTTTGTTGGAGTTCTTCTTTGTCAGTGGCCTTAATCCTTTGTTGAGGATGGAATGTTAGCGCAGCAGGACTTTAACTACCTTTAGTTAAGTTGTCGTAGTGAGCTGTTATCGGTAGTTTGTTATACTTTCATTTGCCAAGATGTTCACATTTCATCTGCAAGTTACTCGTGCGAATCTAGTTTTCACTTGTTCTGATTAACTGTGCAGCCTGTCAACTTACTAGAGATGCTATCCAAGCTATATTCGGAGGCGAAAATGGCCCGGCAGAGGCAGACGTTGTTGTCCCCCTTCTCACCGCAGAACTCGTCGGAAGAGCAGTACGTGTCCAGGCAGAAGGCCGTCGGGGTAGCAGCTACAGACAGACAGACAGACAGACAGACAGACAGACAGACAGACAGACAGACAGACAGACAGGTAGACAGACAGACAGACAGACAGACAGACAGACAGGTAGACAGACAGACAGACACACAGACACACAGACACACAGACAGACAAGAGGGGAGACAGGTAGACATCATTAGAGACAAATGAGACATAAAGGCAAACGGATAGGAAGGTAGACAAGAAAGCAAATAGACAAGAAGGGATACTGGCAGACAGAGAGGTAGATAGACAAGAGGGGAAACAGATCTTTTTCTTTTCTTTTTTTTAAAAGGTATTATCTCCCACATCTTTATGGTTTTCATGGTTTTTTGCCATTTCTTCTTCACTGGATAGCTAAAAGTACAGAGTGATGTGATGGAAGGAGAGAGGCAGGATGACAGGCCAACAGGTCCGGATTCAACAACATAATCAGTTCAGATCAGTCTACAAGTCTGATTTTTTTCATTTTTTTCAAGTGAATCAAATCAACTAAATTAAAGCTACACCAAAAATATTGTTTTCAAAACTGCGATTCATAGGGGCCGGACACCAGGCTAACCCTGACCCAGATAAGCGTCTTGAAAACACTGACAACTGAACCAACTACTGGACATATTGTGTACTGCATATATTTCATTTTTGTGTTATCTTATTATCCATTTGCTTATTCTCATCGTACATGTTCTGCATTCATTCTTTCTTTGCTTCAGTAAGTTCTATTGCTGTTATTTTTGCACAACAATGCTGTAATCCATCCTTTGTCCCATACTTTTTATCATACATTCTACCTAACATCTTCTAGTGTTAAAATTGTCAATTATGTTGAATGTGGCTTACGTTCTATTATACAACAGTTAGTTCCGGTCGAGTGCTGCAACAGCACTGGGACGTTTCACTATATGTATCACTCCGCTTTACAACTGTCCTAATATACACAGTTCATGTGTTGCTTGGCAACAACAGGTAGTGGGTTCCTGAGGGAACTGTTTTTGTTGGCGGAGAAGAATAACAGTCAAAAATCATAATCTGTTGTCTCAAATTACCATTAGGCTACTTGATAAATAGGTTTGTTTACAGAACTGTTGTATAAAAGCAATATCACATGAGAGGGAGTGCTGTTATACTGTATATCAGCACGGCGTCATTATCTTCGGCCGAATCACAGCCGTGCTGATAAACACTATGACAGCAGGACCTCGAGTGAGATATTGCTTAATTTTTACTCTGCTGCTCATATTCTATTTTTCTTCATTATTACTATTGGCTGCTGCAACGACCCAATTTCCCCAAGGAGATGGTTCAAGATTTATCTCTTTTCTTCTCTCTGTATCCTCATGAACCATAACCCAATGAAACTGAAGGACAGTCTTACAGCAGCCGGCTGTCGCCCTCCAGCCGTCCAGCGTGTCACCGCTATGGCTGCTGCAGGTCGTGGCGTAAGCCTCCAGAAGCTGGCATAGGAGATCGTCCCCCGCTGGGTAGTTGCACAAGATGTTTGTACAGGCAGATATATAGGGCCCTGGGGGGATGTGTGTGTTGCAAGTGGTGAAGGGCTCCTGCATCAGTAGATTACACCTGTTCCAGAGATGCAGAGAGAGGAGAAGGGAGTTAGAATGAGGAAGAACAGTTGGCGGTCAAGAAGAGGCAAACGGTTATTAGTATAAACAACAACAAGAAGGGATTTTCAGAACTGTAATGTTTTATTACTGGGTAACGGTGTGAACTAGATATAGAACAGTATGACTATAACATAGAGATGAATATATCATATCATAAAGTTAGCTATAGTGGGGGACATGGGTTGGGAACCATGTGAGGCTCGCTGGAAGATATGTATAGCCCAGTTACGGAATCGGTTACTTGATATGGAAGAAAATAGACTGACAAGAAAGATATTTATATGGGATAAACAAATGACTGGCTCTTGGTCAAGAGATGTGTGCACATTGTTCTATAACTACAGGTTTGGCGAGGTATTTCTTAATAACAAAAAGCTGAACATTTGTATGTTCAGAGAGTCTGTGTTTACTCGGTACAAGGAGCAATGGGCTGATGATATATGGACTAAACCAACATTGTGTATATTTAGGATGATAAAATACTTAGAATTATGTTGTATATAATTTATCTAAAAAGCAAAGAGCCTTATGTGCCCAGCTGAGATCTGGTATTTTACCACTTATGGTTGAAACTGGGCGGTCTGTCAGTCTGGACGAAGAAAAGTGGATTTGTTCAATGTGTTTGACTGATATAGAAAATGAGTTTCACTTTGTTTTCTATTGTCCTTTTTACTGGGAACTATACTTTGTTTAGTAAGATAAAAACAGATATTGATTTTGTAAATATGGATGATGCACAAAGATTGAGTTGGCTGTTCGCTTATGAAACATTTAGATTAGCTAGTTACCTGGAGAAAGCCTGGGAGAGGAGAAGAAAAGCTTTTTATCAAGATAAACTGGAAGTTTGTAGCAGTTCTTTTCAGTGTATTGTTCATTTGAAACCTATCATTTCAAATATGTTATTTGAAAGAATATAGTAGTACTTTATCATGTGGTAATTTATTTTATGTATTTATTTATTTATTTTTTTGTTCTTATATGTATCACCGTTTTGTAAAATTGTCCTGTAATCCCATGTAGGATGGGCCAGATGTTTGGCATGACACAGAAATAAAAATAAACTAACTACAAACATCAAATTACATCATTGATTTTTGCCCTAAAATGTGAGAAAACTATTTTATTGATCACAAGCTGGGTAAACTGTTCAGGTGTGTCTGTCCTCACTTGGCGGTCATGGCGTCGCAGTCGATCTCATCGTCAGTAGTGTCACTCTGCACCGTTTCACAGCTAGGGGGCGATAGAGAGAGAGAGAGAGAGAGAGAGAGAGAGAGAGAGAGAGAGAGAGAGATCAACACCACTCTCCTGGTCTGACTTGTCAATGCAAATACACAAACACACACACACACTAACCATCTTGTTAAAGAACCCCACAGTATCTGAAACCGTTAAAACTTGTTCATCATGATCAACACACTTTTCCACAAGCAGCATGTTGTGCATACTTTTCAATTATCAATTTATGTACCATGTAGCTGAACCTCACTAGTAGTCAGTAGGAGATTTGAGTGAGTACTTACTCGTCGTCACTGTTGTCACTATCCTTCACTGTTGACATGTCTACCGTGGCAGCATCGGAATCTGTGGGGTCGCCACATAACCCACCTGGCGCATAGTCCGTGTGTCCTAATCAGTGTCAGGAGAAAATGGGGGTAAATCAGATCAGTAAACTTCATACATTTTGAGGGAAAACTAGCTGTACATGGCAGCCTGCCAAAGGACAGCTATCAATCATTCATTCAAACAATAGAAAGATTATACTTATTGAAAATAGAACTGGAAAAAATATGAATGTGTACCATGCTACCTTTCCTTAACAAGTGCTGGTGTGCTTGAGCAAAGCATTTGAACCCCAACTGCTACAGTGGAGCTGCTCAGTGGCCTCAGTTTCTTTCTTGAAAATGCCATTCACCTCTTTTAGGTTGTAAATAAATAAAATGAATTATATTTGGAATGTGACCGGTCTTCAACCGCTGCTGTGAAGGAGAGCAAAGGACGTTCACTTCACTAGAGCTTATTCTGTAAGATCAGTTAGCAGCAGTGACACCTGAGTGGCCCAAGTGGTTTCTCTGGCAGAGCAGGTCTTCGCTCAGCCCTACTACAGATGAAGACCAGGACCCAGACAACATTTCTCTCTCTGCTGGGCATGATTTCAGTGAGGAAGCTGGTTCAGAAGCTGGATCTGGATCTGGATCAGCCCACCAGGTTTAGGACACCCAATCCATTATAACAGAGTGAGCAGGACCTTGGAGGCTCTAGGGCTGAGCATGAATGTTGAATGAATGAATGTTTAACGTAATGTTTAACGATTAGTCTGATGAAGGTCCAGTTGAAAACCCAAAATGTACTTAAAAAAAAAAAAGGTGTTACATTGCAAGTAGCAGAGTCTTTCATTGTCGATGCACCTGCACAAACTATTTTGAATGTGCAAGTTTGCCACTTGCTGATTTGTAAGAATCAATCCACGTAATATATCCCCCCTCACTGAAGAATATAAAGGCTCTGTGGGAGGGGGGCTTGACGAAGGAATTAGTCATGGGATAGCATTTTGCATCGGGTGCGCTCCTTGACTATTTGTTTGAGTTACGGTTTGACCCAGTGCGGGATCCTCCACCGTACCCATCTGACTGAAATCGGTTTGATGTTCATCGGCGCATAAGTATTGGACAGAAGCTTTTGGCACAATCTCTGAAATCACAGAGCCTCTCCCAAAATACAAGGCAGACCTCATAGCTTTAATAACGCTTCTGGTGAAGCACCTAATCCTGTTTTGGTGAAAATCACCTACTCCTGAAGATGTGGGAACTTCCTTTGTTGTTTGTTTGTTTGACTCCCTTTGATTCCAGAATGAATAGATCTCTTTGCATGTGTTTTATGTTGAAAAAGGGCTGACTGTGTATCCTTTTTACCTGTACTAGTCTTGTTAACAGAAACCATGCTTTTTATTTTAAATTTTTATTAATCATCATTTTTCTTTGTTTGGTGTCTTTTGATACTTTCTCGACTCCTCTGTGGGATAAATTTACTCAACTACATGTCATACAAACTGTATTGATACTCGACGAGTCGACCCCTACCAGCCAGTCCAGAGACTCTGTTCCCAAAATCCACATGGTTGAAGAGGCGTGTCAACCAAAACACCTTAGCAATTAAGTCATGCTCTTTCACTGTGGATGTTGGACACCAACAAGGATGTTGTCTCCTAGCTGTTTGTGATATTCATAGACAGGATATCAGTTGAAAACAATGAACATCCTCTTTGGTGTCTACTGCATGCCTCCACAGTGTGAATCCAGACACTGAACCAGGTGATTCACTTGTGTTATGGTCCACATGAGGATGAGGAAGCAAAGACAGGCATGTGCTACTTCACTGTATTGGCTTTTCTGTCTCTCTCTGAACAGAAACATCTGAAACCTCTCCTGCTTTCCTCTCCGACCCTACTGTCCCTTCCTACTTTTTATCCGTCTGGGATTTAGTTTTCCATACCTGTAATGTCGATCTGCACAGTTACGCCATCAAAGAAGACAGGAATCATTTGGCCGTAGTACGGTATCTTAGCAGTCACTCCAGTCTGGTCCTTAGAGAGCTCCACACCATGAACCGTCTGCGGCGTGTCGCTGAGCGTCTGCACCTCGTCGCCCACCTGCATCACATCAGAGGGGCAGAGTGGAGGAAACACTCACTCAAACATTACAAATACACAAAAATGTAGACAGAGGCTGTGAGCATTTATCTTACAACACAAACACCGATAGGACGATGTAACGCATCAGTGAGTAAGAACATCACTAGTCAAACACCAGTGGCTCCTAGAGGGACCGCAGCAGTCGGGAGCTTACCTTAACTCTCCCTTGTTCCAGAGTCACAGTAACGCCGTCGTCCTTCAGGACCAACAACACATGGCTCAGAAGTGGAACGTCTGTGCGGCGGCGTTCCTGGAAGACCGCCACCACGTCCACGTCCGGGTCAGGCGTCGACACGACACTCAGCAGAGTGTATGCACACCGATGCGTGACAGTCTGATCGTTCCCGTGAAAGTCAATGACAGTGGAGCCAGTCACGGTGCACATGGTGGGCGCTGGGTAGCATCTGATCGAGTTGGAGGACAGATAGAAGAGTAAATTAGATGGATACCTTTTTAATCCCTGGGAGGGACAGGCCGTCATCATCAGCATGATAAGAGACATTATGGCAGAGACTGAGATAATATGAAAAACATGAACAAAAAATCTAAATAGGACATGGAAAAAATGAATTAAAAATCGACTAATTCACATACTGTCACAAACGATAAAGAGAAAAAAAAAACACAATTGTAAAATAAATCCCAAATCACCACCAACATTTAATCTATTGTTCCTTGAGCCAAGTCTGATCTGGAAATCTGTTCAGAAGATTTTGAGATGCTGCTGACAGACAGACAGGCAGGCAGACAGACAGGTAGGCAGGCAGGCAGACAGACAGGTAGGCAGGCAGACAGACAGACAGGCAGACAGACAGGCAGACAGACAGACAGACAGAGAGACAGATAGACAGGCAGGCAGACAGACAGGTAGGCAGGCAGGCAGACAGACAGGTAGGCAGGCAGGCAGACAGACAGACAGACAGGCAGGCAGACAGACAGACAGACAGAGAGACAGATAGACAGGCAGGCAGGCAGACAGACAGACAGGTAGGCAGGCAGACAGACAGGTAGGCAGGCAGGCAGACAGACAGGTAGGCAGGCAGACAGACAGGCAGGCAGGCAGGCAGGCAGACAGGCAGGCAGACAGACAGACAGGCAGACAGACAGACAGACAGACAGACAGGCAGGCAGGCAGGCAGACAGACAGACAGACAGACAGACAGACAGACAGGCAGACAGACAGACAGACAGGCAGGCAGGCAGGCAGGCAGACAGACAGACAGACAGGCAGGCAGACAGACAGACAGACAGACAGACAGAAACACAACCTCCTTGGCAGAAACTAACCAAAATTCATCTGCTACTTTCACCATTTCACCGGCCAAATTTTTACATTTTATGCATTTAGCCAACACTCTTTCCAGAGTGACTTCCAGTGAGGGAAACAGTAGAATGAGCTCTGATTCCTAAATCACCAACATTATAAGCAACCAATAATAAGGTCAAGGGTCACCGAGACAATATTCCTCTGACCACAGAATGATCATGTAAGAGTCACGTGCTCAGGAAAGATAAAAAGGTTTGAAGATGCGAGAGGGGAGGGATGTTTTTAGAGAGCAGTCAGAGTGAGCAGAGCAGGAAGGTATGGGAGAGGAGGTTTGATTCAGGGGAGGAGAGGCCGACATGAGGCCCTTCTTTACAAGATGAGTTTCAGGTTGAGATGGAAGACGGGGACAGACTGGGCTGTCCTGACTGGGTGGGAAGGTCAATCCACTGTTCTTTTAAAGTGGAAAACAGTCTCCAGACTGTGGCTGGTTACCTGCCACAGTGGCTGGTAGAGCCGGCAGTGTTTTGACCAGCATGTGGCTGGTAGTCACATGTCAACCAAGAGCCGTCCGATAAAGGAGTCGCTTATAAAATCAACAGTTCTGCCTGAGGAACACAGACATCAGACATCATCCTATGAAGAGTTCATGTCCAAAACAACATATATCCATTTGGGGAAAAAAAACATTATCTGATATTCATCATTAAATATCTCTAAAATCAACCAAGGACTTCAGGTCCCTACTATCTTTTAAAAACTACGATCATTTGTTGTAGCTGTCCTGTCAATCATTTTGTCCCAGTAGGAGTCACTTCAGTCCCAGATGGCTGAGATTTTGTTTTGGAACCAAACTCTTCATCGGTAGGTGAAGCCTGATACCAAAGCAGCTTCACATATTTCACAACACTTTCTTCCAAATATAAAACAAACATATTTACTCGTTGTTGCCCTGGCACCAGGCTGCGGAGCCACACGAGAAGTCATCAGTGAAGACTCCAGTCGCATCACAGGTTTGGAGGCTGCAGGTTGCCGATTGTTCAGCTGTTCCACCTACTTCATAAGAGGTAACTGGGAAGTGAGGAACAGTTAACAAAGTTAGTTTCTGAAGTGATAAGATTATAAAGTGTGTGAGTAGATATGAGAGTAACAGGCAATACAAAGGCAGTCTGCTGGTAAGATGTGAGGCTCGCTTTGTCGTTTGTAGGAAAATAATGCCCAGGTTGAAAATAAACGCAATTATATCCTTTAATGCCTTATAAGTGATACAGAGGATTTTAAAATCGGCAGCCAGTGCAGGGAAGCCAGCACAGGAGTAGTGAGGCTGCCTGAGTCTTTCTGAGGAATCTCACTGCTGCATTTTGAACTCACTGCTTGATGGAGGCATGTGAACAAGGTATTACAGTCATCAACATGGGAGAAGATAAAAGTGCCACAGTTTTTATTCAGTTTCCACAAAACAGCTTGCAAGTATGGCTTGCTAGTTAGCTTGCCGCTAGCTGCTTCCCTTGGTTTCAATGAGGAATGCTAACGAGACGTTTTAGGGAAAGGAGAGGACAAATGTGGAGACCTTTCTCCACACAAAAAAATCATTATCGTCCAATATCTCTAAAATCTAGACAATACAGGATGTGAACGTGTCACCATTTTGTCAACCGAGGACTGAAGTTATCACTCTCCTTTAAACATCACCAGCATTTGGTTTAATTTTCTGCTGCCAAGCGTTTTGGACTGAAACTCTTTCATTCTGATGGAGCAGTTGCCTGAAGGCCTCACTGTAGTTCGACATCACTGCCCCTGTTCCAATTACTATACATGTTAGTATGTATTAGTATTAATACTAGTATTTCACTATATTGCTAGATAGCACTATACAATTACTATATAACTATACTAATCTATATAATACACCTTACAATATGTCACTGCAGATTATCCCAAGAGTTCCCAGTCTCTCTCATGTCAAAGACCCCAGAGACACTTTAGACCGCTCAAACCCCCATTGGATTCAGTCCCTGAAGAGTTTGTTATCGATTTTATTCCTTAGATCCACATTTGAGAAGATTCTTTGTTGTTAAATATGGCTTAGAAAATAATTACTTAACTGTTTATATTGTAGTTGGGGAGAGAGTGAAACTCGGGATCAAAACAGGAATTATTGTATATTGTAACTTTATATTAACTTGAAGTGAATTAAATAGCAGTCATACTGAAATATTTTACATTTTGATGTGGACCCTGTAGGACCCTTTCCAGGACCCCTAAGAGGCCCCAGACCCCACTATAGGAACACCAACCTGAGTCACTGCATCCAGTCAGGTCGAAGTAGTCATCCACAGCGACTGCAGAAGGGTTGATAGGATAGCTGTTATCTACGTTGTCACCACTCCGCACATCCAAATTCTAGAAAGGAACAAACAAAAAACAAAACACTCACAAAGTTTGACAGGCATTTTCATCTACAGGAATGTTGTTGTTGTTTTTTTTTTATTTAAAACTTTAAGACTTATTTAGTAATCTCTCAAAGTCTTAAAGTAGTAAAGAATATCAAAGTAACTCAGACTGTGCAGCCACGACAACAGCATCTCCGCTTGGTTCCCTTTTTTGTCTATTTTTTAATCTTAGGACGATTTCACAATAAGTTTGAAGGTTTTTTCCCAGATCCGAGACTGTTTACGCCGAATGTCTGTTGGTGTGAAAGCTGTTTTCGAACTCGGTGCGCTCCAGAAAAGCAGACTGAGGTTTGCATGAACACAAACGGGGGTGTGGGTCCACAGCGGGTGTGAAAGCGATCCGCTCCACAGTCAAGTCAGGTTTATTTCTCCAGCCCTTCATCACAAAGCATTCTCAAAGGACTTTACAAAGAACAACACAATAAAACACAAGAACACGAAACAAAGACACAAAAAAAAGATAAGCAAACAAGTCGGGACTTTAGGAGTCGGGAAGTAGAATATTATAGCGTTTCTTATTGTTTCTTATTATTACACAGTGCTTTAGGTCACAGTAGAGTTTTGTAGTGTTTGCCCACTCATGATGTGGCGAGTGCACCTGTTCTCCTAACTATTCACACTACAGCACTTCACTTGTGTATCATATAATGAAATCATTTGGAGAGGAGGCAACATATCTGACTGGAGCAGCTCACTGTGATGAACTCTCCTTCGAGCGAGTGCACTGAGAGCAAAGCACCAAACGCACGACTCCCATCAGGCTGTTCTGTTACAAAGCAGCAGGACTGTAACTGCTGCTCATCCAGAAAAGAAGTGTGGCACCAAATAAACAGAAACAGAACTAGGAAAACAAACATGTCCCGCAAGTGACAGAAAGTGACGTCGGGGACGCAGAGCGATATGCAAGAAGAATTCAGAAGAATTTTCACGTGTGTGAAAGCAAACCTGCGGGGATGAAAAACACCTTCGATCTCACCGGACTCAAATAATCAACTCAAGTGTGAAAACGCTGCTAATTTACAACCACAGTCCTCAACAGTTGGATCAGTGTGTGTGTGTGTGTGTGTGTGTGTGTGTGTGTGTGTGTGTGTGTGTGTGAACTCTGCGAACTATCTTTCCTACAGTCTCCATCTTTGCTGCCTGAGGCTGCAAGCTTCCATCGCCATCATCTGACTGATTTGACATCACATACTCAAAAACTCTTAGTTATAATAATAATAAGTCTTAAAACATTTTAGCAGACCCTTTAAATAATCTTTAATTACACATCAAATAATCCAGATTTCCCTAATTATGCCTTACATATTATACTTACGGCATTAACACCGGCACTGTCAGCGTAAACACTTTCTGTCTTGACCCTCAGAGCTGCTTGTGTCCCAAAGTCATGGATTTCCATGGTGATCTGACAACAGTAAAAGATACAGAGACTGTAAGGAAATCGCATCCAAAACGTTTTTAAAAAAGATTTTGGTTTTCGATAAAAAAAAAGTATTTAAATTGTTAATTTCATACAAAGGATGCAACATTAACACAAGTGAACTAAATCTAAAGACATACAAGCTAAGCTGCAAATGAAACTGAAGAAGACTCACAAAAAGAGTTGAGCCACTTTTAACAGTCACTGATATGTGACATGATCCAGCAGTCACAATCTGTGGCAGATCTGTATGAAGAGCCGACCCAAGGGCTAATTCAGTGTTAACTACAGTCACTTCAATGGTGTCTATAGTCCCTGAAGGCATGGAAACACATTCCTCTGCATCGGCATCGAAACAAACGTCAATGATTTGGTTCTCGGAATCATGGTTAACCTGTTAACATCAGAGAGAAACACAACAGATTAAATAACAACAACAACAATAACAACAATTACAGCTGCTAGCAGCAACATGGCGGCCGGGAACAGCTTAGCCGTTTCCTTATGAGGAAAAAAGGAAGAGAAACTGAAATCTGTGAGGCTCTTAATGCTTTAGCCCCATCTACAGTTCTGCTCTTTTGAAGCCTTAAACACAGACACGGCCTCTCAGATCTTCCTCCTTAACGCTGCTCTCCATCCCAAGGTCACACTTATTATAAATTGCTTTGGACAAAAGCATCTGCTAAATAACGTAATGTAATGTAATGTAATGTAATGTCTAGATTAGAAACCAAAGGTGACCGTGTCTTTGCTGAGGAGATTCTGTCTGTTTCTTCTCTGTCATGTTTTAAACTCGCCTTTAACACACTTTTATACAACAGCTTTTACGTGATTTAATGTTCAGTAATTGTTGAGATTTTATTAGGCGGCCTATGCTCGTAGCCTGACAATTGGCCTAATGGTGGCGCTACAGTAACGGTTCAAAGATTAAACTAACGCTAATCTAAAAAGTGTGTATATAAAATGCCTTGATTTTCAGAATATTATCTTCAACATTGAATTTCTGAAAGTTTGAAATCTGCCCTCCGTGAAGCAAGTGTTCTTCAGTGGCCGGGCCATGGGCAGTTCAGTTAGGAGCCGCCCACAATGCAGTTATGACAGACCGGGACATACAGGATGTTCATCAGTGAGGCAGCCAGTAAATATTGGATTCAGTCATCATATGATGGCCCTAGTTTGACACAAATTGCTGTATTTACAGAATGATCTTTTCCTACTGCATATCATATTTCCTTCTGCTAATAGGTGATATGGTAATAGATCATTGTATGATGCTGCTGATTACTCAAACTACTGTGCTAATCTTTCATGTCAATAGGCTATTCTGATATACTAATGCTAATGCGGCCTGTTGTTATGATCTATAAGTTCCTCTAACATAACAATAACAATAACATTATGTATTGTATTGTATTGTTAATGTATTGTTGTCTTTCTGTTTTGTATGAATATTGTGTGGTGGGTGTGTGTGTACATGTATGTGAGGCTTTGTATAAAGGGTGGAACCAAATTTCCTCTAGACAATAAAGTATCTATCTATCTATCTATCTATCTATCTATCTATCTCTCTATTTAGGCCTAACAGACTGCATTTTTCTCCTCTTTTTTTCCCTCATGACTAAAGCCTGTTTTATACTCTGTTCTGAGAGGGTTTCCGACGTGTTCTGAAAAAACGAGCTGCAAAAGCCAAAGCGAGTGGAGCCGCAGGGGGAGAGGAGAGATAGAGCTGCCGAAGTTGTCGTTTTTTCAATATATTGCAGAGTTTTATACAGACTTAATATGTCCTAATATGTAATATGTAATATCTAATATGTAATAAGTTACTTTTTACACACACCGTTACAAATGATGCGAATTTGGAGCAAATTAAGTTCACTTTAGTTTTCAGAATTTGTCAGATTGAGTGCAAAGCTACAGTCTGCTGGTGTTTCTCACACAGGATGGAGAAGAAAGGTGTGTGTGTGTGTGTGTGTGTGTGTGTGTGCGGTGAGTTACAAGCAGCAGCACCAGTGAGATCAGTCTCTGGTGTGACAGAGAACAGAACGTGACGGGCAGCGTTACAGATCGCTTTAGATCCATTTCTATACTCACCAACTTTTGATTTTGTGGCGGCTCGTGCCGATATTGTGGCGGAGCGTCACAAATAAACCTGTGACATGGGACACAAGCGTGCCGCCATTTCATTTGAACAGACAACAGGGAACACAGGCTTTCACCTCTGACCTATGACTAGTTCCTGTTTACCACCCCGCCCCCTTATTTGACGGACAGCCTGCAGCTCCTCCTACGAACCCTGCAGTGTGAGCAAAGTGGCCGCACTGCTCAGCGCAGACCCTGAGGGCTTCGTCCAGAGAGATTTGACACTGATCTACAAGTCCCAAGTGGTGAAGAAAGCGATACTGAAAACATAAAGCGACCCCAAAACGTGTCTACAGACTGTAGCTATCTGTCTGTACTGTGCTGTGGCCTTGATGCTTTCTAAACTGTTCTGGTTTTGTTGTTTATTATCTTATGGCTGTATGCAACAGATCATTTCCTCATAGACTAATGAATCATCTTATAATCATGGCTGTAGAATACTCAATTCTGATTGGACGATGAAGGCTTTCTGAGGTCTGTGATTTCTGAATAACAGAGCCCTGTTTCACATCTAATCATATCAGTCCACAGTCAAGAAGTTTGCTCCATGTTGTTTATGTCTAATTGTCTGGTGACACCTTGTGGCAAAACATGTTACTGCTTGGTTAATACTGGACTCGTTTTTTGGCAGAAGTATTAGCATGTAATAAAACAATATTCCAAGTCAAATGAATGATGTGTTTAGTAAGTGGCTGTGTAGCACACAGGCAGGCTGCTATCTGCATGATGGGTGAGCCGGTTCAGTCTGAATCAGAACTGCATAGAAAAGACTTTGAGCACCTGAAGCTCAAAAGTCAAGCATAGCTGTCAAGGATTACAATTAGAATTAGAATCCGAATTTTTGATCCCCATATACACCAGATCACTTGAAAACTCTAAATCCATATTTTAATAACACATGTCAAACAAATTGTCTTTCCTCAGCCAGCCTTGTTAAGGTGCTGATGCCCCTCAGGCTGCAGAGAGGATCAGCAGCAAACTGGAGGGAAAAGGTCAATAATGCCAGTAGGTGGAAAGACATGAATCTGTTTTCAAACATGAAGCTTCATCTTACTCACATAGAGTGTACTGTATGTCTGTCCATAAAAGGTGATGGGACACCCGCTGATGTCCACCTGTTCATCTGCATCTGCACCGAATGTCTCCGCCTGCACAGCAGCACCTGGACCAAGACATGGAGACACATGACTGGTGTGAACAGAGTCTGTTAGCTGAGGCAAAGTTCACTCTGTTCAAGGCAGTACAATACAACTGGAGTGCAGAAGCTTAAAAAAAAGTCAGTGGTTTGAATTCTCAGACCGTTAGGGAACAGGGACAGTGAATCAGAAACGCTCTCCTGCTCCTTAACTACTACGACTGAAGTGCTCTTGAGCAAGGCAGTGGGGCTGCTCAGTGGCCGACAGCAGCAGACCGGTTGTACTGGGCGGCTCCCAGTGTGAATGTGAAGCAGGGTGGAGCTCAGTCAAGCTTCCCCAGGCAAATAAAGGTTAAAAAGGGACCAGCTTTCCTATAAAAGAGGATTCATATTTGATTATGGATTGCTGCTGCCATGTCTCCCCATTCTTGAAAGTATACTTGTGTCATGTGTATTCCTGTTTACTGTCATACGGTACGTCTTGTCTTGTAGTGTGCTAATGTTTAGTCTTCTGTCATACGGTACGTCTTGTCTGCACTATATGTGACAGCCTGTTATGTTTTCTCCTTCATGTAGTGTAACACTTCCACATGGTGTGCTGTCTTGTAAATATTGCACTGCACCAACCTCACCAAGTCAAATTCCTAGTATGTGAAAATGTACCTGGCAAAAATAAATCTGATTCTGATTCTGATTCTGATTTCATTGCAGGCCTACTGCCCAAACTATGATGTGCAATACTCCTGTACTGTATCTAAGGTTTAAACTGTCTAACGCTTGACACTAATGTTTTTCATTTGTCTTATTGTATGTTTCTATTGTATATTTAACTGTGTTTTGTCATTTGTCAACACTCTCTCTGTCAGTGTTTTTATGAACTGCCAGATGGGCCAAAGACAAATTTCCCCTCTGTGTGGACAATAACCCTTTGGAGGACACACACATACATTTTGATAAAACTTCAACTTTTTTTGACATAACTGGGTTACATGTCGTCTTCTTAACATAAATTCATGGTCAAATATTTTGGGTCAGGGTCAAAGGTCATTTAGGAGGTGGTTACTCCCAGTAACCACTGTCCCTCTTCACTACCCACATTATCCTCATATCACTGTCCTGGTCTGCATCACTACTGCACTGGTCTTCCTCATCATGGCTCTCACACTCTTCCTCACTACATGAAGAAGACCCTGACAGAATATCTTTCATAAACAATCTTTCTACCTTCTGCAGCACTAAGTGTTTTCCTTGCCATAATTCCCTGCAATATTATACAGAACAGAAAAGCCACTCAGAGCTGAATCCTCACCTGTATATTGCCTACTTCCCATAGGAATACATTGAACATTAGAAGACATCAGAGGGACAGTGGTCTCTGTGGGAAACCACCTATGTTTTACCCCTTGAGGTACAGTGGGTCAAACCACCTATTTTTGCCTCTATAAAATCTATATTTATTTATTTTAAAAAAATGTTTTGGTCATCACAATTCTTCAACGTATTTTCTACAATAAACAATCATAGAAATTGCAAGAAAATAAACCTGGTCAAACACCAATTAACCAGGTCAAATTCCTTTTGCACCTGAAAGTGACTTTGATTCAGATTCTGCTGCTGCAGCTAATACTGCATGTACTTCTACTGCTACGTCTACTGCAAGTACTACAGAGAACTTGAGTCAATCCCAAAGAGGAAAGAGGCAATAGGAATGTGTTGCAGAGGCGAGGTGCTTACCTGCCAGCAGGCTGAGCACAGCCTGGTAGAGCAGGAAGTGGAGCATGATGGAGCCGGCTGGAAGAGACGCAAGGAGGTCAGTTAGCAGACATGAAGAAAGTCAAGTTTACATGCATGCATGTATATCAGGGGTTATATTTCAAAATGCTTCTAGTTATTCACAATCATGTGAACAAGCAGAGCTGGAGAGTAATATCGCTACATGTAATTAAACTAGTAGTAAAACTAAATTCTTTTTTAAACCTTTTCAAAAGAAAGTTAACATTGCTTCACCTGTGATGAAGCCGGACGGCTCATTTGGTTTGGACTCTAGTTTCTGGCAGGCAGCTTAGAAACACACTCAACACTTCTAACACTTTATTTCAAATAAAACACAATATTTGATAACATCCTAGTCAGTGGTATTTTTTCAGGCATGTGATTTTGTATTATAAGACATTGTATATGCATAGGTGTAGATATGATGATGTCTACAAAGTAGTTTGAGCTGTGTTTTCTAAGTAACTAGTTAACAAAACTGTTTCTCTTGAGTGAAGCTTTGCTGTAGACTTTCAAAGTAAATTCTCCATCACTGGGAAAGAGCTTGATATACAAAACCTGTCGACCCAATGAGCTATAGCCGGTTTTTGAAACTCCTCATACCTGCCGATTGAGTATTGAGTTCTGCCAGCTCAATACAAAAGGACTTCCAACCAAATGGATTTCTGTCTTATCTTCATTTAGTTTTAAGAAATCTGTACTCATCCAATCATTGATAGCAAATAGACAAGTAGACAAGGTGTGCAGACCGGTGGTGGAAAGAGTACTAGAGAGACCTACTCAAGTATAAGTGAAATTACTGTTTAATGTCAAATTTAGGGAGTAAAATGTAAAAAAGTAGCTCATTTAAAATGTACTCAGAGTAAAAGTTACTGAGTTACTTTTTAGAAAGAGAAATAAAGTGCAGAAACAAAGTAAAGTCAGATTACTCTTCTCTTCTCTGCTGACTGCCTTTTACTGCTCCACAGTTGGCCAAGTTATGATTCATGTTTATTGTCATTATTATCATCATAATTATCATTATTTGTTATTAGTTATTACTTTTACATTGTGTTGTAATAACGTTTATAATTTAGGTAGAGGCCATGAATAAGCCCCTTAGGGTTTCCTGCCTCTTACCCTGCACTATATACTGCTACCTTTGTTTTTTTTCTCATATCTTCTCTTTCTTGTTTTTAAATTGTGAAAAATAAATAAAACTTAAAAAAAAGAAGTAAGTCAGTTTCTGATGCTTATGGAAAGCCTCAAAAAATGTACTCTGTAATTGCCTGTTGTCCAGCCTCCATGAATCTCAGTCTGTAGCACTTTTTGAATTTGCATGCTGATTCATAGCAGTCTGGTCAAGTCTATCCAAGACTGATTCACTGATGTAATTTCACGCCCCGACCGATTGGTCAGTGTTTGTTGTCAGTTATCAAAATCTTTGACCAATCACAGCAGCAAAGCAGATTGACATATCTGGAAATGTCTCAGCAACAACAGTCATGGTGTCGTTCACTTCAGAGTTTTTGAACTGCTGATTGTTCCTGTTTTAATTCATCAAAGTTTTTCAAGGACTGATGAAATCTCTAAATCTAGCTCGCTATCATCCAATCCCTTTTCCTGCCATTTTGGTCGTTCTTGTCACTCTGTGACGCTCGGCATAAGGAGGTTTGTCCCGCCTACATCCACCATCCAATCAGGTTTGTCGGACAGTATCTGTCCGAATTAACTCCCGGAGGATAGGCTTGGTCGAGACCGCTATGAATCACCATGCAAAATCAAAAAGTGCTAAAGACTGAGATTCATGGCAGCTGGACACCAGCCAAAATCTGTAATGACTTTGCCTATATACTTTTTATACACTTCTGCCTCTATACTCTGCCTATAAGAGGCCCTAGGTCTGGGTTTCACAATGAAAATAGAGAGAGAGGCAGAGGGAGGAAGAGCTTCAGGTTCTCTTACCGTCCGAGGGTTTAGGTAGAGGAGCAGAGAGTTGAAGGAGCTCTGGGTCTCTGGGAGGTGAAGGAGGTCTGGGTCTCTGGGAGGTGAAGGTCGGTGTTGAGGAGAAGTCGCTCTCGATGCTTCGGCTCTCTGAAAGATTTATTCAGTTTGTCTCTGGATGGAGGAGACTGGTCTCTCTCTCTCTCTCTCTCTCTCTATTTATCTCTGTCCCTGGTGTCATTTAGTAATTAACATTTGCTGCTGTGACATCACACCACTGGTTCTGTCAGATTCCGTAATTGTCATATACAATGCCAAGAACTGTGCCAAGAAAGTTTTGGTTCCTGGCAACGCTATCACATCATTGGCATACCCTTTATGTTTGATGTTATGCGCTCCACTGTCCTGTTTTTCTCCTCTGTCTCTTTCTTTAGGTGCAGCTGATGACAATTAGCGTGCTCATCATCACCTTTGGGTGCATGTCTATAAAGACGATTGATGCATTTGGACAGACTGACAGCACTCCCACTTGCAGCTCATGTTTGTTTGTGTTTTGTAATTGTTCTCTTTTCCGTCTTTCTTTTGGGGAAGGAGGCCTGGCAGTCCAGTTATCGCGGCTTTGTTTGTTTGTTTAGTTTATTCTGTGGTTTTGGTAGTTTAAGGGGTCGCACTGGGACTGGCGGCCCGTTGCGTGGTTGGCCCAGTAGTTTCCCCCTCCTTTTGATCTGTTTGGCCTCCTGACTCTTATTTTTGTGTATGTACTTTTTTGCCTTTGCAACTTGGGTCAGCCTGCTTTATATGTTGTGGTCTTCATTTAAGTGAGCTAAAGGTGTTGAGGGTGTAACAATGTTATATATGAAGACATTCACAAACATTCACATTTGGCTTTGAAGAGCAGGTAAAGAGACTGATCCAGTCCAGCTCCTATGGAACAACCTTCCTGAAAGTGTTCGATTAACAGCTTAGCAGTTGACTGGAACTGGTGGACAGAACCTCAGTTTGTCACGGGGAGGTGTGGTGAGGACCCAAACGCAGGACAGCGAGGCAGGTTGTGATCAAAACCTCAAGACTCGGTGTTTAATTGTACAGATAGCAGGTGACACAGGAAATCAAAAAACAAGAGCTCTACACAAACTGACACAAACATAACACAATGATCCGACAAAGACTGACTGGGGAACAAGACTAATATACACATGGGGGTGATTACAGATTAGACACAGCTGGGGCAGACAGGTAACATGGTACACAAAGAACTAAAAGAACTAGACAGCGAAACATACAAAGAAATACAAAACCTAGACAAAGCAAAAGTCACAACCATGACACAGTTAGTGCCCAATTGACTATTGCCTGTTATCACTGCCTCCAATACTTAAATGACTGTGAATACTATGAACAGCATAGTCTTAGGCACGTTCACTACACACTAGGCAATGATGGTCAACAAATTTACATTATTTGAAATCACCTGACAACAGGAAAGTTAACTGTAGCAAGCTTACAGCACAGTAATGCTTAGAACAAATCACACAGAAATATCATTAAACAGCGCTGCCAGTGATATATCTTATACATACATAATATAAAGAATAAAGAATATAAACATAACAGTATCCTGAACACTCACAAAAATTAATGAAAAACATAGGAATGGTTTTATATGGATTTTTTGAGAATTAGCCAGGAGATCATGCCAGTATACTGGCATGATACTAAGACACAAGTCCATGCGTGAGAGCAAAACATTTGCAGTGAAGCGAGACATCTAGCCAAAGGGAACAAAAAACATTCAAAAGCTTGGCAGTTTGTCAGCAAATGCCCCATAGCAGAAACCTGGTTGATCCCTTAGGTGCCCTCATCATGACTTGAAGCACTAGTGCCTGTGCTCCCAGCACTCGAGTCACACCCTTCATTTACGTATACAAAGGAACTGTCACAGAGCTGGCACAGTGCTATATCACTCTGCAATCTTAGAAAATGGTTTCATATCAGAGTTTCAATGGACACAAACCATATACACACCAAATGTACTGCAAATATTAAAGCCCAGAAAACAGAATGTAAAGTCGTGAAAGTAGTGTCAAATATTCAGTTTTCAAGACAAAATTCTGAGAATTTGCAAACTTTATCTAAACATAGAGATTTTTACAAGGGTTGAAAGCAAAAAAACTGATGTTTAAAGATGCTCTTTTTACCATTGACTACAATGGTTTCCATAAGGGCAGAATTCCGATAATTTTTTTAAAATTCAGTTTGAGATAGAAGTCTGACATTTTGTAAGTTTCATCTATGAAGACAGGAAAATATTTTCTATTTTTTACATGAAGATTAGACATGGAGTAAGCAGCAATTTAGAGTGGCTGTGTACAGCACCATTTACAGTAAAACATTTTATTCCACTGTGGGCTCAATTTTTGATTTGGTTTTAATCTTTTGACCATTGCTGTAGCGCCACCATCTGGACTATTTGCCCCATACTTTAGTGAGTGCCGTTTGGCATGGGACTGGAGCTATGTGCCATGTTTGGTGTATTTTCATGCATGGAAAGGCAGTTTTAGTAAGAAAGAATAATAATAGAAAAACAATAGCAACCGGCAGCGGAGCTGCCCTGCCCGGCCCCTACTAATATAATACTAATACTAATACTTGATTTCTTAGGGAGGCCAGAGAAAAGAGCCTTGCGATAATCTAGTGTACATGAGACGAAGGCATGGCCCAATCCAAATGTCCGGACTACAGACTTGCGTGGTTTTACGTATGCTGGTGTTGACTACCTGAGTTCACAGGGCTCAGGACTGCAGGACGGGACTTCTCCCCTCGCTCGTTGCCGTGGATACTACCGACACAAAATCAACATTAAACAATCGATCACTGAAGGGTGCAGAGCAGAGAAGTCCATTAGCCGTTACAGGCTGATTACAGTCAATGCTGGCTGAATATATGCTTTATTATATAAGTAGATGTTAATAACTTACACAGGAAAACCCTCTTTGGCTGTTTTTCTGTCATGTTTGACATCTGCCTTTGTTTGTGTCAGCTGACGTATTACATCTGTCGTGCAATGAATGATATTTATTATTGATGATAAATATTACCAGAGAAGTCTGCAAGGTAGCGGACTTGCTGGAAGTCGTTCGCTAAAAATTTTAATTTGATTCACAGTAGAAATTTCTTTCGTAGACGCTGGGAATTGAACTCTGGTCTCCGACATTGAAGTCAAACTCATCCGCCCATCCACCACCCGACCACAACACCCTTACTTTCCAATGAGTTATTTCTTTTTTTTTTTTTAAATCATCTTTTTATTGAGAGCAAGGTAGAAGTGACAGACATATAGAAACATGTTTTTCAATTTTTCAAAGAACACAATAATAACAATGCTCATCCCATCCCCCCATCCCACAAAATCCCTGATAGTGCATCCAGATATGAAAGGAAAAAAATAATAATATAAAATAAAGAAAGAAAGAAAAAGAAAAGGGAGTTAGTCTCTGAATGAGGTTTCTAGAAAAATAAATGAAATAGTTGTGTTGGACTGTGTGTCATCACATATGTCGTCATTCAACACTCAAGGATTATCAGGGAGGGATTTTAGTTTGTTGAGATAAGACAACACTGGGTTCCAGGTGGAGTAGAAGTGGTCTGTGGACCCCCTGAGTGTGTATTTCATTTTTTCAAGTTTTAAGTGGAGCATAAGATGACTCATCCATAGCGAGGTGTTTGGTGGTTTGGGAGATTTCCAGTGCAACAGGATCCTCCTACAGGCAAGTAGAGTAGTGAAGGCTACAATGTCTTCATGCTTATTAATAATCTGTTGGTCAGTTGGCGCAATACCAAAGAATAGGCATTAGGTTGTAGATTTAGGTCTAGTGTCTCTGAGAGGGTCTTAAAGACCACTGACCAATAATCAGATAGGTAAGGGCATGACCAAAACATATATCTCAGGGTCGCTGGAGCAATATGACATCTGCTACAATTCTCATCTATGTTGGAATAAATTCTAGCTAGCCTAGGCTTGGAGAGGTGGGTGCGATGCAAAACCTTGAATTGAATTACACCTAGTTGAGCACAGGATGTGCTCCCATTATCTCTCATCAGGGCCTCATTCCAGGATTCATCAGGTATCACGTCCCCTAGTTCCTTCTCCCATTTTGCTTTTATTTTATTGAGGGAAGCTTCTCAGAGGGATGATATACTGAAGTAGAGATGAGGCCTAGCAGATGGTTGTGGTGCATTGGGAAGTTTGGATCAAGATTTTGTATGAAATGTCGGGCCTGGAGGTATCGAAAATGACTTGAGTGGGCGCATGGGGGGTGTGAAGTTGTTTTGGTATAGTTTAAGGAAGGTTTGAGTAATATTAATTCCCAAATATCTGAGGCCAGATTTAGACAGATGGAAGGGCAAGTCACTTTGTGAGATCTAGGTTAGCTAGGTTGTTCACTGGGAAGCACTCACTTTTAGTAAGATTCACGGACTATATGGGGAATGCACCGCACAGGGTCTCACACATACAACAGTAGGTCGTCAGCATACAGAGACAACTTATGTTCCCACCCCCATCTAGAAATTCCATTTATTGTCGGAGATGATTTTAGCATGACAGAGAGAGGCTTGATGGCGATTGTAAATAGAAGTGGACTTATTGGGCACCCCTGACGTGTCCACCTTGACAATGAGAAAGATTTAGAGTGCTTCCCATTTGTGACCACTGATGCCTTATGTGAGGTGTATAACCCGCAATCTACACTGGACGCGACTCGGCCGTCTTTTTTAGTCGTCCGTCTATTGGAACAGAAATGCTCCCATTTTAAATCAATGCTGCTGTCTACACCGGCCGCGTACAGGCGCGCGTTCCAGCTCTGACCCATGCGCATCACTGCGTCCTGCAGCGTCTTTTTACTTTTTGGGGAGAGCGTGCGTAAACGCGCCATGTAAAACCCATTGCGTAGGCTTTTTAACCATTTTAATACCAGTATTTTGGTGTATTTTTCCTATTAACACTAGACAGGGCATGCGCTGGCGTTGAGATGTTACATTAGACATTAGACATTTCTGAAACAATGGAAATACTATGGTCTCATTCCTCCATGACTTTTTCCAAATATTTGGGCTTTAAATGCCCGCGTTTTCAGAATAAAAAAATTAGGATTGTAAATACATTGTTTGCAATTTTCGGACGCCCCTACAGGGCGTTGATAGACAGGTGAAAGTCTCTCCCTTTCCTTCTCCTTTTAACATTGATCAAGTCAGCACCATCAAAACTCCACATAAAGTCATTCACACATATCATATTATTACTCGCATAGATCAACATATGATGAGGCGAACAGAGTTCCTGCACATGTCTACTAGTCTATGCCTACATGGGACAGCCTGTCTGTGGATAAACTGAAAGCAGCTGAAAGCATTCATTGCGCAATATTGCGCTCCTGTATTTCCATGAATATCCAAAGATGAATATCGACAGCTACTTGTCAGAAACACTTTTTTCAGACAAACTCAGAAGAGGAGATAAAGTGCGTGTGTAAAACGTTTATAAAACGTGTATAAATATTTGACATTTAACGAATGTTATCCATACTGGTTATTTCCTAATATTTAATACTGTAGGCCTATAACACTGTAAGGTAGGCTATAGGAAATGTGAGATTAGTGTGTAAAAGCGCAAATTCACAATGACTGAAGGAGCCTGTCATGCTTTTTAAATACTTTATAGTTTGTTACTGTTGATCATTTAATTGCACAGTTCTTTTTGCCGTTTGCATACTCCAGTGCGTTTGGCGACGTGCCTATAATATTTTATATAATAAAGTAATGGCTATGCCTCAGTTTACCCCTGTATATATTGTATTTTAGAAATAAATAGACAGACACTTACTTGGTTGTGTTGCTTTTATTACAAAGATGAAGTTTTGAAGTATGGTGTTGTTTTCTGCATTAGATTTGCTGTGGATGCAGACAGGCTGTAATGCTGATGCGGTCTGTTGGCGTCTTTGCTTGGGTGGCAAAGCCTATAGTCTAGACAATAGCTGAGAATGATGGTCTCCTTATTCCTTTTGGTTTCAATTATAAGTATTAATCATGGACTGATGCACTGATGCATACACATTCACCGATAGGACAGGTTTGTGGTAAAGGGACAATGATAAAAAATGTGTTCGACCCATGATTTTTTTTAGTCCAATATGATCTTTAACCAATACATGCATTTCTTGCAAGAAAGCCATTTCGCATTTTAGACGTTTAAGATGTGCAAATACTCCCCTAATAACCCTAACAGAATGCCAAATTACCCAAGATAACAACAGAACATAATAAAACATAGTATAAACACTGCCAACTGAGGCAAACTGCAGGCTCGCCATTACTTCACCATTCTTCCAGGAGTACATCCTCTTTAACACTATTCTAACTCCTTGCGTCCTGTGTTTTCTTTTTATTTATTTTTCACCCCCTTTTTCTTTTTATCTTTTGTATAATTGCAATTTTACTTTGTATGTACTCAATATCCTAAGCCTGATTATTTTACATTTAACTTTAACTTACTTTTATTTTTATTGTTAGGACCTGATCACTCTGTTTTGTGTGCCCCTTAGAGGGAGGGACAATAGGGGGGAGGGGGTGAAATGTAATGTAATCTGTACTATTTTGTATGCTCCTATGTATGGCATTCACCCCCTAAAAGGGAAATTTAAAAATGTAAAAATAAAAAACATTTAATTACAAAAAAAAAAACACTATTCTAACTCAAGGTGCTCCCAATCATTTTGTATACAAGTATTAACATTACTACAGGACCATCTAACAAAGTAGTTGAGAGAAATGACTGAATAAAGATATATGGTAATTAGGACACAGGCAAGTGTAAATGGACATTAGCCAAACATCAAGTATTATATTGGTTACTTTAGTAGCCTTCCTCATAAGACAACTTAATGTTTTTAATATATAGGGAGAAATAATAATAATTAAAAAAAAAAAATGAAATACTAAAACAAAAAAATACAAGGAGAAAAAAAAGGGGAATAGAGAAATGAATAAATAAGACATTAAGAGGGTGAGGGCAGGGCTCACAGTTACAAGCATGCCAGCTCCTGTACCAGCCCAGCACATACTAGTTTTTGTGTCTCACACGCCACACTCATATGCATTAAAGTTGCATATAATGTTATCCCCATCAGTGCAGAATCGCACACTTATGGCACCCACATTCACAGACAAGGATGAAATGAGGCATGGTTTAGAGAAAAGCAAATAAGTCGCCAAAGTAAGAGAAATTCGTAAATACAAAATAAATAAAAATAGAGAGGGTGGCTCCCAAAGTAATCACAATATTTACGAACTACACAGATTGTTTTGACTCTAACCAGAAACAGAGTGAACGATTAACCGATTGTCTAAACATAATGATTTTAAACTTATATAAGGTTAGAAAGAAAAGTAGTAAATAGTTTATACCTGAAAACCTTTGGATGGAGTAAAAGGGTTCCTGTGTCAAGCGATGAAAGTTAGACTGATTATGTCATAATAGTCCATGTTCAGCTGTAAGTGTGAATAAAGAGAGTCCCTTTATTTATGTAAGGTAAAGATCGTTAAGTCCTGTGCTTGTGTCAAAGAGGTGGCTACGCTATAATGAAGGTTTAATAACCACAACCAAACCTCCACCTCTCAGACCTGGTTCATACTGATCCCCAACAAAACCACACCAGCAGGAGCATGTTCATAAATATATTCAACTTTTATTACAATATTTATTAAATCACAACCAATAAAAAGTGGCCATTCATCCCAAATCGACAATAGTAAAATCGGGTGGCAATTGAATAAGGCTAGAGCCAGTCTACCTGGCAACTAAACAGCAAACAAGAGGGTAAAATGGAACCTGGCAACCCACCCCACACAACTGGCAACCCTCCCCTAGGCTAGACCCGGAGAACTATAGGCAAACTGTCTTACTGCAATACACCTCTAGTTGTGTCACTCAGGAATTCCTAAATTCATTTCACTGCAATCAATAATCAGTTCACTACAGTCAGTATTCGTGTTAAGAACCACTACAACCATTCAGACCCATCGGGCACACGCAAAATTAGGGGGTTAATCAGCCCAGGAGGATAGGCAGCCAACCACACAAGACTAGGGCCAGTCCAATACCCAATATTTGTGTTATTTTCGTTGTTCCTAAAACCGAACAATCAGAAATACAATAGCAAAATAGCAAATAGAAATTACAATATTCATACAAATGAAATATAATATATTAATATTGGCCAAACTTGTTAAAAGGAACAAAAGAAAATACAATTATAACGGCTAAACAGTTTAAGAAAATGTTTAGTCCAGCCCCCTAGGGCTTCCCCCCTCCCCCTCCTCTCCCAAAAGTCTGATATGGCCGCGAGTCTTCGGTCGCGTTCAGCAGTCACACACCGCAACTGGAGAAGGGGATACGCGAATTCAGTGCAACAGGTTTAATGCCGGTGGGTACACTCACGTGGGTGGTGATGCCAAGAATGTCCGTCCCTGCCAGGAGGACTAGCGAGCGTAATTCGAGGGAGTCGGCGGCCCGCTGAACAGGCGAGGTGCGTCTGGAGTTGGAGGGCGGAAGCGGCCGGCGTCTGGCGAGCAGCGGATCCTCGGAGTCCCGTCCCAGGTCACACAAGCCTCGCTAGAGACTAAAACGAAGATCAGTACGACATGCCTGAAACGGGTTTAACCACACTCACACAGATGTTGCAGACATGGAAAGACCGTCCCTTCTAGGCGGCCTAGCAGGCGTAGTCTCCCAACAACAGGAAAACAGCGGGGTGGCGGTGGCTGCTCTGCCGGATAGCGAGGCGTGCGTCTGGGCGGTGGTTAGTCGGTGCGGTCCGGTGTAGCGTGGAGAGCGGGAATCAGACAAAAGGCCTCCTCCCCTCCTGGCTCCCCAGCATTTATGCCCTTGGTAGCCAATCTCGCTTCCGAACCCCCACCTCTCACCAGCCTGCCATTTTCGCTGCCCTCTGGGATGTTAACTATTCTCAAGTTGGATCTACGTGACCTGTTTTCAATGTCATCTATAGGATCCAACAGTGCTTGGTTCTGAGCTTGGAGAGATTTGATTGTAGCTTCAGCTGTGGTCAATCGTTCAAAATTCTCTCCAGCGATGGTCTCTGCAGTTGTAAGACAGGTTTGGAATGAGCCAACCGTAGCCTGGAGGGTGTACTACATCCACAGATGTTTGAAGTAGCTTTAAAGACTCCTGAATCAGACTGGAGACATCATCCTTCAAACCGGCTCTCTGCTTGGCCAACTCAGCCACCAATTGCTTCATGGAGATGGTGTCCGTGGCATCCCCGACAGGTAGGCTAGCAACTTCGCCGCAATAGCTGAAAGCTTGCTTGCTAGGCTAGCGCTAGCTTGTGTTGCCACTGGGGCTTGTACGCTGGAATTTCTTTGTTTCGAGTTGCTCATTTTGATAACGAAAAAGGTCACTTGAGTTTAGAAAACTGGTTGTGACAGTTTTGTGGAGGAAAATCTGGTGTTTAAGTAGTAAAATTGACAATATGATTGAGAGACCTGTAGCCGACATCGCCGACTGGAAGTCCCACTGAACTACTTCAATGTGACACTACTTCCTGTTTATAGTCGTGTCTCGCGCCCTCCGGGGGTGACAGAGCTGCAACCGCTCATCCTCCTTCTTCTTCGCCTTGCACCGCTTCTGCATGGAGGCCAGTGTGGAGCCGGAGATCCCTTCGGAGACAACCGGGACGTCTATGATGTCCTCCTTTTCTTTATCTGATAGGTTGGTCAGCTTGAGCCATCTGGCTCGCTCCTGCAACACCATCATTGCCATGGACTTCTCAGTCACCTGGACAGCGCATCACTGGACCCGGAGACAGATGTCGGTGACCATGGTGATCTCGTCCCACGCGCTCAGGCTTGTCAGCCATGTCATCGTACAGCTCCGCCTGGTATGCTGTGAGCATGGATGTGACGTTCAGTGCCCTCACTGCCACCGCTGCCGCTTTATACGCCCTTTCCGTGGTGGACTGGAACCAGTCTGCTTTTGACAGCAGAGTCGGTGACCTGGACGAAGTAGCTGACAGCTTCGGGTGGAGGTGAGCCGCCACCAAATGGTTCCATCGGTGGCACGTGGGCCATGGCATGTTTCTCCATCCCCTCAAAGGCCAATGAAGACGCCCCTGGGATGGAGGACTTACTGGAGTAACGATGCTCCCGCCAGTAGGAGGACACCTCCTCCAGGAGCTCCGGGAAAGGCGGGAGGAGCTGTCTAGCAGCCATCTTGGCCTGGACAATTTCTTCCCTTCGTAGCAAGACTGGGGGACCTCAACTATGAAAGCTGGCCAGGGAATGTCCAGTTTTTCCACGACCTGTTTGCATACGTCGTGCATGTCGACGATGAGGGTGGGAAGGGGCGTGTACCCTTCCACACTCCCTTAGCAGCTGACACGCTGAGGGGGACTGTCACTGACATGTTGAGTCAGGGGCACAAAAGAGGAGTCAGCGTCGTCATCGTCGTCCTCATCGGACACGAGGAACTCCTCTCCCACAGACCCTTCCTCCTCATCGAAATCCAGCAGGAGGGCGGCTCAGCCAGCGGGTCCATGACATCCAGTGCCGAGCCCCAATGTTGGCTAGCTGGGTTAAGGGTTTCATCATCACTCGTACTGGGTTGGTGTTCCTCGGTAGCAGCAGCGAGAAGAGGATCCCTCTCAGAGAGGCTAGCTTGGCGAGCTAGCCGACGTCGGAGGCTCTTGGCTGTAAACCGAGTGCAATGTCCGCACGAGCCGGGAGAATTGATCGCTGTTCGGGCGTGTTCCAGCCCGAGGCAAGCAGAGCAGACCTGGTGTGTGTCCTTGCTCAAACTTTTATTCCCGCATTTGCAGAGACGAACACTGGTGTTCTCTTCCCCCGTGGTGTGGGGCAGATTTACAGCTGTCGCCATCTAGCTGGAGTGCTAAACAGGAGGCTAATATCTGGTGTGATAAGAGCCCATGCTAACCAAGGTGGAGCAAAAGCTGAGCTGGAGCTAGCTTCATGGTAAAGCCCAGAGAAGCTAAACCATGGCGAACAATACTTCTGTTTGGAGACAGAGTAGAGTGAATGCAAATCTCTCTTAACGTCTTACCTATGGAGAAGGTAAAACAAAGCCTGAAGGAGCTGCGGAAAAACCAGCGTTCGGCGATGGACTTGTGCGCTCTGTCTTAAATGTGAACAGTTAAGCTAGTTAGCCAAAGCAACAGACCAAAGATAAACTTCTGAAGTGAGAAGAGGTGATTGAATGACGAATGACGAAGAGGGTCCTGACGCAGACATCATGACTGCCAGCCACTCACAGCTGGCGTAGTGGAATAAATGCTTCTGAAGATATGCGAGGGAGCATATCCCATACTGAGACATCGAAACGAATGCTATGAAAGAGAACATCAGGAAGAGCAAGACACACAAATACAGATTATAGCAAGACATGACAGCCTACCTATTCTGCATAGCCTAACCTACCTGGCTCCACCAGCCTTAGACCCTCAGTGCATACAAGGAACAACTCCCATGAAAAAACCTTGTCAGGAAAAAACATGGAAGAAACTTTGGGCAGACCAAGTCACAGAGGGATCCCCCACCGGGACGCTGAGCGGGGAATAGGTGCCGGGAAAACAGAGACAAGAACATTGACAATGACAAGAGAAAAACTGAAAAACTCAGACAGATGAGGCAGAAAGAGGCAACATGTGGCGGAGAGATGGGCCACTAATATCCTCAGAAGCAACGGCAGAACTCAATTCACAGCCAGGTAGAAACAGCATCAGAGACGACGACTGACGATCATAATTTGTCTTTAATGGTAAGTGCTTTTTTAAAGACAACCATAGGTGGCTCAGGAAGTGCACTATTTAGAACATGTTTCCAGTTGGATTTGATTACCTATTTAATCTGTTGTGCTTCACGGCTCCAACGTGTTACAATGTTGCTTTTTCTTCTTTAAAAGATCAGCCTTGTTCCCCAATAACAATGGCTCTTAGAGGTAAAGAGTGTTTTTAAGTGTGATCCCACGAAGGTGCATTCATTACGTATGTGCATTTCACAAAGCAGCACTTAGAGCAGGAGTGCGGCCACATTACTTGAGTGTATCTTAAAGCCACTGTGACACTGTGCAAATACATCAAAGGGGCTACTAAACAAACATGAAATACACACACAACAGAAACAATTACATATGCTTAGAATCGCCACAGAGACATTATTTAAATCGCCTGTAGAGAGCTTACAGCCAACTGTTATCTCATTTAATGCAATAGCAATAATGTATGGTTTTGACTTTCTGCCCTTGAGCAAAGATTAACTAGCCTCAGATTTAGGAGTGATGATTGATATCATAGCTTTTGTTCTCTGATCAAGACAGCTGTCAGTTGTAATGACACACTGTTCAGGTGTTTGCACAACATTGCGGTCCGGGCGACGGCGTCACAACAGATGCACAACAGCCTACATGACTGGTTTTACTGCATGTCAACAAGTTATTGAACATTTCTTTCGAAAATAAATTGTTCCCTTCTCCAAAAGCTCACCACTCCAGTTGCTGCAATCATCACCGACGCCACCCATTTTGTGTTTTGTCCCCTGTTTCATTGTTCCCTCAGCACACAAAGACTTTATTTTTTATTTTTATTTTTTTTAAATATCAATACCCAGTGTTTCCCTCTCCTGGAGCACACCACGCTATTTCTCCACACCCATCCATTTTATACAGAGATCATTGGTGGGAAAAATATGGGCCTAATAAAGAAATAAAATAAGATAAGTAGGATAAGAAGAGTACGTAAGATGTATACTACCATCTATGTATATTAGATGGATAATACCATCATCTTAGCCTTAACATACTTTGGGAAACAAGGCCCAGGACGTTTTAGGGAGCCTGCTGTTATTGCGGCACCATCAATTAGGCCGTGCTGGTAGCCCCGTTGGCAAAATCTAGATTTACTTTCTTCCGAGTGATTTTAAAATTCTGTATCCTCATCACATACGCACCTCAAGCGCTGGAACTGGGCAAAAGGAATGTGGTTCTTAAGCCACCTATAGGATGGAGGCTATCTGCCCTCAGTAATGCATTCTGATCTGTTTCCTTTCAGAAAATAGAAGTATACAGAAAACCACTTACATCCTTAGTAATGGCCAATTTCAGAAAATGAATTGACTTTTTGGAGTCCTCAATTGACAGAAAATTAGCAGTAGCAATTCAAATTCAAATTCAAAAACTCTGTACCTGACCAAATCAGGAAAATATCATCTATGTATCTCCCCCACATATTAATTCTATTGAGAAAACATTTTTATTACTGTAGACATACTCTTTCTCCCAGTGGCCCACAAATATGTTAGCATAATTTGGTGCAAAACAAACCCCCATAGCACAGCCCTTCTTCTATTTGTACAACTTGTCCTGAAACTTAAAAATATTATTTGTCAATGTCCATTCTGTTAGAGAAGCAAGAAAATCATTAGGTGGAAAGTAATCAGGTCTCTGCATCAAGTAATGTTCAGTATATAGGGAGGCAACATCCATAGATCGTAGTCTTTAACATTACCAGTGTCCAGAAGAAAATCGAATGTGTCATGTCTGAAAGACCCCATGAAATGGCATCTTTACTTCATTTGATGCATTTCCTGTTTAAACAGTATGTTGGGGTGGGACTTAATGCAATGAAGGAGCATTCAAAAGTCTAAACCAATGGAATATGAGTCAGGGACTGAAAGGCAGTTTGATTTGATGGGAGGGGTGGAGGGGTGGGATCGTTCAGAAATCTGATGGTTTTATTGGTTAGAAATTTATATTGGCGGTTTATTTGTGGTGTCAGTCCTGAGTCCTTACCTCCAAATCCTTGGTGGCAGCACTTTGTCATCCGTTAGGCAAGGTTTCCAGACCAAATTTTGCCATTCTGACAAGCTTTCTGACGTCCTTGAACACTTTTCTGTTACACGAGTAAAACATATTGTTTGAAAGCATTTGCAATAAAGTATAAAATCCCACCTTTGTGTGGCTTGGGGGCAGCAAAGCGCAGTTTTCAAGCCTGCCGCACAGGGAAGAGCGTAGAAGAAGAGTGGCAGCCATGACACCCAAATGAAAACAACTCAGGCAAGCCACACAAAGGTGGGACTCAGGACTGAGATCCACGCAGTGTGGAGTCAGTCCCAAACGGGGATAGAAGTTACCATGAAAGATACTCTGTTTTCCAGGAAGTAAAAGTAATGGGAGTTCATTTCATGGGGCTGCAAAAGCACAACAGCGCCTCCACTTTCTCAGAAGGCTGAGGACATTCAGACCATTCTCACTAACTTCTACCGGTGAACTGTTGAAAGCATCTTAATGGGTTGCATTACAGTTTGGTATGGACAAGCTACAGCGAAAGACAGTCAGGAAAAACAAAACATTGTCAAAACTGCTCAACAACTTACAAACTCTGATCTTCCACCCGCTGAGGACATCTGCCACAGTTGTTGCCTGAGCAAGACAACACAACATCATCAAGGATTCCTCCCACCCTGCACACACACTGTTCTCACTGCTGGACTAATGCACTCACACTACTTCACTGTGTAGACTGCATGTTATCTTTTGTTTTGACATTGATGGGATGAACTGGTGCGAGGGAGCCATGAATAAGCATTTAGTTGTTTCTTAAACAGTCTGTTTTTTAAACATATGACAAATGAACTTGAACTTCTTCATGACTGTCACTTGCTCTGTCACATTCCAGAGCCACTCCTGCTTGATTTGCCTTAAGCATTATGACCTTTAATTTCCATCGGCATGCTGCACCCATGTGTCTTTATGTACATTGTTTGTTGGATTGCGTGACACCTAGCTGAGCTTCACATACTGAACATTCTGTACAGGAGGAGGGCTGTCAGGCACATTGCCTTTAACCTCAAGTTAACCGTTAACAGTTCAGCAATAAGTATTGAGATCATATATATGTTGATTTTCTATTTGTTTATTGTGTATAGATACACCCACAAGTCAGAATAGTGCATTTGCACACTTCACAGAGGCAGGCCGGACCCGAAAACGACTGTGTCCCCTTGATCTTGGAGCCGGTTCCAGAGACAGAGTCGGGACTTGGGCCAGCTCGGCGGAGCCATCCTGTGCACAAAGCAAGACATGCTTTCCCAGGTCTTACATTACCTGCACAGTCAACAGATGATAAAGGCCACAGGCTCTTGATAAATCACATCCGCTGCCAATTTCCAGAAATCCCTCCCTTTATTTTGCGTCTCAGCCTTGGAACAACCACAAATCCATATGCAATTAGGCCAAAGAGCAAAAAACAGCGCACCCAGACCAACCCATGATTTCAAGTGCAAATCCCCTGTGCGCTGACCGACTTGCACTGGCACAAATCTGTAGTACATCCGGCCCCGTACCTTTTCACCACGCTGCGTCCTCTCTTTATATCGATATATATTTATATATTTACATATGTAAAGGGAGCTTATCAGGGAGCAGACCGTCCTCAGGCAGATCCGCCATCTTCCGCTCACCAGCCTTGGCATGCAGTCTTCGGCAGACACTGCAATTTGATATCACCTTCTTTACTGCAGAATTAGCCGCTGAAATCCAATATTTCTGTCGTAGTTTTGCAAGCGTCTGTTTTCTTCCACAATGGCCTGTTTTATTGTGTATGTGTTTTAGAATCAGAGATGTAACATGTTGATCTTTACGCAGGATAATTGGGCGTTTTGCTTCTTCTGGCATAACTGATTTATTCAGTTGGCCACCCACTCTCAATACGCCACTCTGCAGCACAGGGTCTAACTTACAGAGGCTGCTACTTCCCTTGACATGACCGCTCTCTTCTGCAGAAGCTACGCAAGAAGCTCCGTGGTCGCATGATCTTATGAGCTTTGTTAATGCGAAAGCTGAATACAATGCAGGAAGACTCGATTTGCATTAAATAATGGATAACATTTTGGTTTTTGTTTTGTTTTTTGTAACCAGAGGCAAAATTTGATCACCTGTATGTTTGAGTACCATTACAACCAGAAACTAGATCTCCAAAAGGAGGAAATCAAAGAAACAAGGTGAGTTATTTGTTTCTTGTGGGGTTTTTTGTTGTTTTGTTTTGTTTTTTGTAGAAATGAGCCACACCCCTTGGTCAACAAGGTCTGTCCAACTCTTCAAAGTGAAGGCTTTAATGATGATACTGTTGCCTTCTCTGGTGAGATGTGTTGATGTGTTGTAAGTGTCCCTGATGCCCATCTAAAAACAGCACTCCAAGCACCTTACATGTATTAAAATTAGTTAATGTTAAAGTATTGCAGCACATGCTCATTTTTACCCTACTATGTGACAATGGGAAAAGGACAGGGTTTTCTATTCTGCTGTCACTGTGCAGCATACTGTGCACATTCTTTTACTGTCCACATTAAGCCCCTTTTTATTTCAGATAAGATATCACTTTATTAATCCCCATGGGGAAATTCAGGTGCTACAGCAGCAACTGGCAGAACAGTACCAAGGAAAACAAATACAATAAGATAATAAAAGAGAAGAGGTAATAAGATAAAACAATAGAGGTAATGTACATAATATAGAGACTATAGAGACAGTGCAAAAATGCAAATAATAATAATAATAATGCATATTCGTATATATATACTGTATACATAATCAGGAGTTCAGTCATTAGTGCCAATGAGGGAAGGGGGGGCCGGGGGGGCTCTGAGGGGCTAGAGTCCAGGTCCAGGTCGGAGTCATTGGGCAGGGTGTGTGTGTGTGTGTGTGTGTGTGTGAGTGGCTAACCGGCACAGGGGTCGCTGATGTTGTTGAACAGTCCAATGGCCGCCGGCACAAAGGAACGCCTGAGGCGCTCTGTCCTGCAGCGTGAGAGGAGGAGCCTGTGGCTGAAGCTGCTCCTCATCAGCCTCAGCTCTTCGTAGAGAGGGTGAGAGGGGTTCTCCAGGATGGAGTTTATCTTTCTCCTCATCCTCCTCTCTGCCACTGCCTCCAGACTGTCCAGTTTGTGTCCAACAACAGAGCCAGCCTTCCTCACCAGCTTGTTCAGTCTGTTGGCTTCCCCTGCCTTGATGCCGCCTCCCCAGCACACCACAGCAAAGAAGAGACTGGCTGCTACAGACTGGTAGAACATCTGCAGCAGCCTGTTGCACACGTTGAAGGACCTGAGTCTCCTCAGGAAGTACAGCCTGCTCTGTCCTTTCCTGTAGAGCCTCAGTGGTGTCCGACCAGTCCAGTTTATTGTTGAGCTGCACTCCTGGGAACCGATAGGAGTTCACCATCTCCACCTCCTCTCCCTGGATGGTGACAGGGTTTGGGGGCTTCCTGCTCCTTCTGAAGTCCACCACCAGCTCCTTGGTCTTCCTGATGTTGAGCTGGAGGTGGTTGTTGTCGCACCAACCAACAAAGCTCTCTACCAGCTCTCTGTATTCCTCCTCATTGTCCTCTGTGATGCAGCCAACAATGGAGGAGTTGTCAGAGAACTTCTGTAGGTGGCACGATCCAGAGTTGAAGCGGAAGTCTGAGGTGTAGAGGGTGAAAAGAAATGGTGACAGTACGGTTCCTTGGGGTGTGCCGGTGTTGCCCACCACCACGTCTGACAGGCTGCCCTGCAGCCGGACGTACTGCGGCCTGCCGGTGAGGTAGTCCGTAATCCAGTCCATGAGGTTGTGGTCTACCTGCATCTCAGAGAGCTTTCTGCCAGCAGGAGGGGCCGGATGGTGTTAAAGGCACTGGAGAAGTCAAAGAACATGATTCTCACAGTGCCCCCTGGCCTCTCCAGGTGTGAGTAAGCCCTGTGGAGCAGGTAGATGATAGCGTCCACTCCAATGTGGGCCTGGTAAGCGAACTACAGGGGGTCCAGGGAGCCGACCACCAGGGGCCTGAGGTGCTGCAGAACCAGTATCTCAAAGGTCTTCATGACGTGTGAGGTCAGAGCGATTGGCCTATAGTCATTGAGAGTGCTGGGACGTCCTTTCTTGGGCACCGGGACAATGCAGGAGGTCTTCCACAGCTGGGGCACGTCAGCCCCAAAGAGGTTGAAGAGGTGCTGAAACACTGCTGCAAGCTGCCCAGCACACACCTTGAGCACCCTGGGGTTGATGTTGACCCTTTGCTTTGCTGGGGGGGGGGGGGTTGAACTGTCCTCTGATGTGGAAGACAGACTGGTGCTGGGAGAAGTAGGGGGAGGGGGGGGTCATAAAGCTGGGAGTGGTGGTGGGGGGGGGGCCAAGGGGTGTCTTTAGTGTCGTCCTCAGGGTCGTTAAGGGAGCATGGGGGAGGGGGGGGCAGAGGTGTGGACTGTTTATACATACTAGGAGTTCATGCTAAGGAGACCTCAATGTGCAGATATTAACCATCTTTTTCTCATCTTGTCCTCTCTTTGCCATTGCAGGCGACTTTGCAAAGTCCCCAGATAAAGAGAATCTGATCTGACAGTTAGCTTGCTGCTTTAGCTGCTTCTGTGCTTCTCTATGACATAATGAGGAGTGTCAGAAGTTTCCAAAAGATCTACAGAGCCACTCTGACCCACCTGGCTCATCTTCAGAGAATCTCTATCTTCTTTGTCATTGCTCAGAGTTAATAATAAAACAGAAGTTTAAAATTTATTTTGAGTCTAACCTTCAAAAAGGGTTCCACCTAGAGCCAAAACTTGTCCTCCTATGAGGACAAGTTGAAGAACCCTGTATGGTTCTAGTGAGCCCTTCTATTTCTAAGAGTGTGGTATAAACACTTGACTTGCAATGTGTGGGACAGATGTCTGTGTTGAGCATTGAGTGAGCAGAAAAAATTAAATAGGACTAACATTACCACAAACATCTAACATTACTGTGACTGTTAATGGTTAATTCAAAGGTTTCTCAGTGCATTCCAAGCAATCTGTGTGGCAGCCCTCCATGTGACCAGCATGTGAAGCTCAGCTAGATGTCACGCAACCACATGTGCATGATACATAAACAAACATGGGTGCAGCATGCCAATGGAAATTAAAAATCATAATGCTGTAGGCAAATCAAGTAGGAGTGGCTCTGGAATGTGACAGGGCAAGTGACAGTCATGAAGAACAACATATCTCAAGCAGAGGTGGAGCAGCATCATTAACAGCAACATTAAACAAATATGTTTTAGATTCTTTTTCAAAGTGTAAATGTGTGTAAAAGTGTGTATCAATGGCTCTCAGGTTTAGTGGGAGAGATTTCCACAGTTTGGGGCCATAGCGACTAAAAGCAGATTCTGCACACTTCAACCGGGTTGAAGGGACGACCAGCACATTACTGCTGGATGATCTGAGTGACCTAGTTGGAACATATCTTACAATCATATCACTACGGTAGACAGGGGCAAGACTATGAAGACATCTGAAAACTAATAAAAGAATTTTGAAATCAATTCTAAAGGACATGGGTAGCCAATGAAGAGAATTAAGAACCGGTATAATGTGGTCTCTCATTCTGGTGCGAGTTAATTTATTTATTTATTTGTTGGTTTATTTAACAGGGACAGTGCACATTAATAAACATTGCTGTAAATGCATCAGTTAGCCAAGAGGCTATTTTTCATCTGTAGTCCCTGGACAGATGTTACAGAGTCACCCTAAAAACAGAATATAATATATAATGTAATATAATATAAGATTGAAATTACAAAGTTATTGAGATCATTTCTAAGCATGCAGAACAATAATAAAAAGAAAAGAGGATATTAATGTTAATCACAGACAGATAAAAAGTACGGAGCCCCTAAGGGGACATGGGCAAAAAAAACTCTTTCAGAAAAAAAAATCTTTAAGTTTCTGGTGCGCACGGAAAACTATGTGGTGCGCACCAGAAACTATCCCGCGGGCACGAGAAAGTTTCCCGTGCTCACGAGAAAGTATTGCACGCGCACAGGATAGTTTCTGGTGCGCACCAGATAGTTTTCCTTGCGCACCAGAAACGTAAAGATTTTTTTTTCTTAAAGAGTTTCTCGTGAGCACGGGAAACTTTCTCTAACTATCTGGTGCACACCAGAAACTATCCCGTGCGCACGCAATACTTTCTCGTGAGCACGGTATACTTTCTCGTGCCCACGGGATAGTTTCTGGTGCGCACCACATAGTTTTCCGTGCGCACCAAAAACGTAAAGATTTTTTTTTTTTGCCCATGTCCCCCTAGGGGCTCCGTAAAAAAACATGCACAATGTATAAAATACATAAATCAGTCTGACACAATAAAAGCAAAACCACAATAAGACATGCATGCAGGTACATGAGGGCAGACTGGTGATAGCAAGATAGCGACGGGTGACAGCAGACAGCAAGGGAAGTTCAGCACAGACAGACTGAGGACAGTAAGGTGCAATTGAGTTTTAGTGCTGACAGAGCTGAGTACTAATTAGCCATTTCTTTAAATGAGCTCTAAATAAACCGTATGTGTCCAATTCTCTAATATTTGCTGGGATGGAGTTCCATTCTAGTGCAGCTTTAACAGAGAAAGCAGACTGACTGAAAGTACTTTTCCTGAGTGGGATAATTAAATCCCCTCGTGCTGAACCTCTTGTGAACCGATATGCAGTTGTTCTTATGTTGACAAACTGTCTGAGCGGAGGAGAAGTCAAGCCATATATAATCTTGTAGCCTACATCAGACAAACATTTACATATTTAATCATGTTTTCCCACCTCAGCAAGTTATATGTTTTTTAATATTGGGCAATGATGAAAATATACAGATTTCTTGTCAAGGATTTTAAGTGTTCGTTTATACAAAGACTGTAATGGTTTTAGAGTAGAGGTGCTAGCCTGCGACCAGGTTGTTAAACAGTACGTGATATGGGAAATGACCATAGAATGCATGTACATCTTAGCCGCCTCTGTTGACATGTAATCTCGAAATAACCTGAAATTTGAAAGATTGAATTTGACGCGGTTACAGACCTTTTTCACCTGAGCCTTGAAAGAAAGTTTGGAATCAATCAGAACTCCAAGGTACTTGCATTCAGATACGACCTGTCGCCTCTCCCCTGATACAAAGACATCTGGCTCTACACTAGAACTGTTTGTCTTGGTGAAGAACATGCATACTGTTTTACACACATTTGGTTGCAAACAGCATTGCTTTAACCATGCTGTTACATGAACCATGGAGTTTGTGAGTTCATTAGCAACTTGCGTCATACTGCTACCATGTACATAAATTACAGCGTCATCCGCATACATTTGGATGTTAGTGTCAGGACATACAGATGGAAAATCATTGATATATAATGTAAATAGCAATGGGCCCAGGATAGATCCTTGTGGGACACCTGTGGACAGACGGAGGGCAGCTGATTGATGATTCTGTACTCGGACATACTGAGATCGATTTAACAGATATGATTCTAGCCATTTAAGTGTACCTGAAGAAAAATTGAAGCTAGATAACTTAGACATGAGAATTCTATGATTAACAGTGTCAAATGCCTTCTTGAGGTCAAGAAACACAGCTCCGACAACACCACCTTTATCCAATAGAGATTTGATTTTTTTCTGTGAAAAAACAGTTGGCTGTCTCAGTTGAATAATTGGCTCTGAAGCCAAATTGCATTGGGTGCAGGGCAAATGAACTAGTATTCAGATGACAGATGATTTGCTCAGCTACCAATTTCTCTGCAACCTTTGACACTGTAGGTAGGATGGATGCTGATAGGCCTGTAGTTACAGTTAGAAAGGGGATCTCCACTTTTGAATATTGGAACAACAGCCGACTAACAAACACTTGGAAACATTCCCTGAGAAATCGAGAGGTTAATAATTTTGGTAATAGGATTGGTTAGTGTTGTACTGAGCTCTTTGAGCATAACTGCATCCATACCAAATATATCCTTTGCTCTGGATGGTTTAAGAGATCTAATCATTCTCGTAAACTCTGATTCAGTGACATTTCTCATGCTGAAAGCCGGCTCCATTGTACATTGTACATTGTACTAACATTACTGTGACTGTTAATGGTTAATTCAAAGGTTTCTCAGTGCATTCCAAGCAATCTGTGTGGCAGCCCTCCATGTGACCAGCATGTGAAGCTCAGCTAGATGTCACGCAACCACATGTGCATGATACATAAACAAACATGGGTGCAGCATGCCGATGGAAATTAAAAATCATAATGCTGTAGGCAAATCAAGTAGGAGTGGCTCTGGAATGTGACAGGGCAAGTGACAGTCATGAAGAACAACATATCTCAAGCAGAGGTGGAGCAGCATCATTAACAGCAACATTAAACAAATATGTTTTAGATTCTTTTTCAAAGTGTAAATGTGTGTAAAAGTGTGTATCAATGGCTCTCAGGTTTAGTGGGAGAGATTTCCACAGTTTGGGGCCATAGCGACTAAAAGCAGATTCTGCACACTTCAACCGGGTTGAAGGGACGACCAGCACATTACTGCTGGATGATCTGAGTGACCTAGTTGGAACATATCTTACAATCATATCACTACGGTAGACAGGGGCAAGACTATGAAGACATCTGAAAACTAATAAAAGAATCTTGAAATCAATTCTAAAGGACATGGGTAGCCAATGAAGAGAATTAAGAACCGGTATAATGTGGTCTCTCATTCTGGTGCGAGTTACTATTCTGGCAGCAGCGTTTTGAACTTGTAAATTTGCAGCACTGCTCTTGGATAAGCCAGATAAAAGAGCATTGCAGTAGTCCAATCTAGATGACACAAAAGCTGATATTTCAATTAAGATTATTGGAGTTGAGATAGTCAAGTAGCTGGATGGACACTACTTTCTCAATTATTTTGCCAAGAAAAAGATGAGAGATTGATGTGTAGTTATTGAGCACTGTGGAAGATTGTGGAAGATTCCCTTTCTTCAGCAAAGGCTTAACAATAGCGGATGAATGCCATGCTGTAGTGATTGAATAACAATATTCAGGACATCAACTGATAGTGAGCTCAAAACATGTTTGAAGAATTTGCTAGGTATAGGGTCAAGAGCACAGCTTGAAGATTTCAACAGTGATATAACTTTGCTAAGTGTATCAGGAGAAAAGTAGACAAACTGTATTACAGTTTGCACCACAGTGTGGTGGGGGAGGCCTGTGTTTACTATCTTGTCTGTTATAGCAATAATTTTATCACTAAAGAATGCAGTAAACTCATTGTATTTTTCAGTTTAGAGGAAAATCAGACTCAGGAAAATCCAGACTCTTCCTGTCATATTTACTCCTCTGTTTATTTTTCAGCACTCAACGCGTAATTCTGATATTTCCAACAGGCACCTGAAGGCAGCATGATGTTAATTTGTTAGGTCGACTCAGTTGCAAATTTATGCACAACACAGTCTGTCACTGTCAGGTAGAATGTACCAATTCCAATTTACAAAATAAAGCTGGCAGGGGGAAAAAAAGCCCTCCTCGTGACCAGCATGTTCAGCATGTGAAGCTCAGCTAGATGCCACACAACCACACCCACATGATACTTAAAAAAACATGAGTGCAGCATTCCAATGGAAATTAAAGGTCATAATGCTGAAAGCAAATCAAGGGGGAGTGGCTCTGGAATGTGACAGAGCAAGTGACAGTCATGAAGAACAACATATCTCAATCAGGGATGGAGCAGAGGCTAAACCCACAGAAACTCATCTTACCCACCTTTTTGGCCGACGTTGTTGACAAAAACTCATAGGAAACATCACAGTAGGTAACTAACGTGCGTTATGTGAACGACATGAACTTTGCTGACCTTTGCAAGACTGGTTTCTGGTAGTAAGCACCTTGTACACAGAACAGACTGGAAAGCATTTTGAAATTTCTTGCCTTCCTCAATGATTTTAAACAATGGTATCTCACATTTTCTATGATGTTTGCTACTGCTTTTTATATTGTTTGTCTCTGTATGTTGCTGATTGTTTGACTGAATTGTATTGTGTTATTGTATTTTTTTTTGTCATTTTTGTGAAGGCAACTTTAATTTGATGCAGACTTAACAAAAAACACTTTTACAAAGCACCTGACAAGGTAAAAAGAAAAAAGATAATAGTTAACAGTCTTAACAGACAAAATGAAGAAACACGTGTCAAAAAGCAGATAAAACACATCAGTCACACTGAAAGGCCACAGAGTAAAAGTTGGCAATTTAAAAAAAAAATGGCGATGGATTCTGCAAACCTAACACTTTCAGGAAGCTTCTTCCACAGTCTAGGAGCTGCGATAGCAAAAGCATGATCTCCCTTTAGTCAGGTAGCCGAGTTGGCAAAGTTACTTGGTTTAAGGGAGTCAACTAGATCGGATGTCTTGAGGATATCGTAGACTGGGAGTTATACTGAGAACAATTGCACAACCGTCACCCATCTGGTTACATGGTGAGTATAGTGGTGATGCTGAGGTCGTGGTATGCAAGAATATTGGCGTTGGATTGGTGTATGGCCCCTGAGATGGCCATATTGGAAGTCATTGAATTTATTTATTGATGACTAAGCATGTAATCCTGTGACCCTGCTGAAGGCGGTTGCAGCCGAAACATGTTACTTTTTAGTATTAAAGCTTTGTCTATTGTTTTCCAAGAGTAGCTGATTTATTTTGATCCGTTCGTTCTTTATGATTCATGCACTTTGGAAGAGCTGCTATGCTGCGACAGATTTTTTCCCTTTGTAATTACCTGTACGAAGACAGAAGGGAGAAATTTTAGAATGACAGGGGCTTATAATGAGAAGGAGGATCCTCTTTCATCCACTTCTTTCTTCAACTGATTTAGAGAAGGTCATTCATGCATTTATTTCCTCTCACTTAGATTACTGTATCCAGTGGTGGACTGAGATAATAATATATCTAAAAAAAAGAAAACGCCCGGTACATTTGACCCAGTCCTTGTCGTACCACAACTGAACCACAGATATTCCACCCACTGCCACAATATGGTCACATGTAGTACAAAGTGTTATTATAGCCTTTTTTTTTTTTTTAGAATCTTTAAAATGAAGTTGGGATTTTATGAGGTGATATAGTTTTTATTAAAATTATTGGAAGATGGGACTTCAGTCAGTTAGAGCCAGTAACCCCATCTACTGCTAGGTAAGAGCACTGTGTGCGGCAGGTGTCTGAAAGAGAGGAGAGACAAACAGACAGCCACACACACAGAGCAAAACTAAGCACAACCCACCCACTTGACATATTCAGCCACGTACACATTTATACAGACAGCAGTCAGTCAGTGATGCCTTCCCTTCAAGAGCTATACGTCTCCTGGATCAGAAAGTGGGCTGAAAAGATCATAACTGACCCCTCTTACCCCAGCTACCACATCTTTCAACATCTCCTCTCCGACAAGAGGCTGCAGTCTGTCGAGACCAAAACCTCACGCCATCACAACAGTTTTTTCCCCATGGCAGTTAAACTCACAAATACTGCCCTTGTCTTCCACTGACTCTGTGTGGAAACTCACACACACATGCAAGCGGACACACACACACACACACACACACAGTATATGTATGTAGGGATGTCAAATCTATTTAATTTATCGTTTTTTATATCGTTTGTACTTTGCTTTTCTCGATTATAACTGCTACTTGTACTGCTTGAATATGCTTATTGCCCATTGTCTATTGCTTGTGTCTGAATATTGCACTGGATGCCACTTTACTGTTATTGTTTTGTTTCCTGTCTGTCTCCTATTTGCACCGCACCAACTTACCAAGCTAAATTCCTTGTATGTGCACATGTAGTTGGCGATAATAAATCTGAATCTGAATGCAGACAGACCAAGAGGCAGCCCTTGAGTGGGTTCCCAACAACCGATTCTCCTAGACTGTGTCAGTCCTGAGCTAGATAGGTTACAGTTGGTCGAATGACAGTGAGAACAGATAGGTTTTGAGTTCAGATTTGAAACTTTCCAAAGAATTTGTTTCCCTAATTGCAAGAGTAAGTTGATTCCAAAGGTGGGGAGCTCAGTAGGAAAACACTGGCTGCTGATCTCTTCTTGATTCATAGGACCAGAATCAGAGGACACAAAGGGTTACATAAGGGAATATGAGGTCAGACAAACATGAATTAACGATTTATACGTTAAGAGAAGCACTTTCAAGTCAGATCTGACTTGAATTGGGAGCTAGTGAAGGGACATCACAATGGGTGTATTGTTATTTAATTTTCTAGTTTTTGTTATTATTCTAACAGTGGCATATTGCAGGAGTTGAAGGTGAATGCATGCACAAGGGTTTCAGCGTCAGTCCTATTTAAGAAAGGACACATTTTTGCAATATTGTGAATGTGGAAAAATGCTATCTCAGAGACATCTTCGATATGTGAGTCGAACGAGAGTCGGATCCAATGTAACACCAAGACTGTTAACTGTGGAACTCTGGGTAATTAAACAATCCCCAAAATTTAAAGTGACTTCCGCAACACAAAACCTTTACGTTTTTGGGCCAAAAACTAACATCTCAATTTTGTTGGCATTTAGCAAAAGGAAATTTATTGACATCCATTTTTTGTCTGTAAGTAAGCACACCGCTACATTTGCAAGTTGGGCACGGTCATTAGGCTTAATCGGTATGTAGATTCAACTATCATCGGCATAGCAGTGAAAATTGATGTCATAATTATGGATAATTTTACCCAGAGGTAACATGCAAATAGAGAATAGAAATGGGTCTACCACTGAACCTTGTGGTATGCCAAAGTTAACTTCGGAGCATTTAGAGATAATGTTGTTGCGAGAAACACTGTGTGCTATCAGACAGATAAGAAAAACCATGAAAGTGCAGGGCCTTGAATGCCAATGTAGTTTGCAAGGTGATTTAGAAGTATATTGTGAGTTGCGTGATATTGCGACTGTATTGAAGGCTGTGTTCAAATCGAGTAGCGCTAAAACTGAAGAGTCGGAATCTGAAGTAAGCAGTAGGTCATTGGCCACCTTAGTGAGTGCAGTCTCACTGCTATGAAATGACCTAAAGCCAGACTGAAACAGTTCGAATTGCCTGTTGCTGGAGAGATACTCAGTTAACTGTGTAGCAACAATTCTTTCCAGGACCTTAGAAAGAAAAGTAAAATTTGAAATTGGTCTATAATTATTCAGGACACCAGGACCGAGGTTAGGTTTTTTAAGCAGAGGTTTAATCACAGCTTCCTTAAAGGCGGAGGGCACACTGCCAGAGGAGAATGAGATATTAATGATTTTAAGTAATGGACGTCCAAATATTGGGAAGAGTTCTATAACAAGTTTCGCGGGGAGAGGGTGTAGGCAGGTTGTAGGTTTAGAGGCAAGTACTAATTTAGTGAAGGCATCTAAGGAGACTCAAACTGTGAGAGTATGCAGGAGGTCTCACGGGCATCAGGCGAGCCTTCCAAAGAGGGATCAATACCCTCATTCCCTCATTAGGTGGCGTACTAACTGGCTATCATACTGAATAGGAACTTAGAGTTGTTTTTATTGGTGTTGATTAGCTGTGAGAAGTAGGTAGCCCTATCAGCAGAGAGTGCACATTTGTAATTCAACAGTCTATCATTCCATGCAAGATAAAAAACCTCAAGTTTGGACAAGCGCCATTTACACTCTAACCTTCTACACACCTGTTTTAATGCACACGTGTCACCTATAAACCAAGGCGTCAGTTTCTTTAGACTATGAGTCTTTGTGATTAGAGGTGCGACAGAATCAAGCGTATTAAGTAGGGTGGTGTTTACTTCATTGGTAAAGTTATCTAGACAGCTGACATGCTCTAGGAGAGAGATGAGAGCTACAGGCAGAAGATCTGTGTGTTTTGTGACCGTCATCGTCAATACGACTGCTACAGCTATGAACACTGTTCGTGCAATGACAGAGTACTTCAACTTGCAATTTAATTAAGTAATGATTTGATATTGCTGGTGGGTATGACGAAACTAATAAATCAGAGACAGTAATGCCATGAGCGAGGACCAAGTTAAGGGTGTAATTGAGTAAAGTCAAACATGTTGATAAGAGATGAGAAAGCCTTACTGTAAAATATTAAGTGACAGCTGGGTTTGGCTACTCTAAAGAATGGATGTTGGGCTCCTCATCCACAGTGGGACTCTGGTAAGTGGCCATGGACACAGGGAACTATGATGAACTTAGAACTTAATATAAGTCTTCGCGTATACAGGCACAGTATGGTATCTTCAGAGATGGACAACAAGAGAACAGAATAGTTAAGTATGGGAGCATGAAATGATGGCTAACCAATTAGTATAATTAACAAAGGCAAATCAGGTAAGCAAAGTGCACAAACATTACACACAAGAATTAGCATTAGCACCATTAACATTAGCACATATTTGCATAAATCAGAGCATGTCCATTAGCTTAAATGTTAAATGTGTAATATATCTGTTTTACTGAAGCATAATATGACTAGTAAATATCAGCAGAGGTTCCCAAATGGTAGTGAGTGAAACAAAGTCAATTAACAGCCGCGGCGCACGCACAGCGGAGATTTCTGCATTAAAAAAACAGGAGCAGGCCGAGGCTGTGTTGTTCTTGTGTGAAAGCCCTCCTACCAGTGTTGTACCGCCTCCCCAAAAGACTTGGCTTGAACTTGCAGTCCTCCGCAAGCAAATGTTATGCTGGAGAAGTGGTGTTACTTGACACACAAAGCGTCTCCTTACCTTTGATATGTTCCAAAAATCCACAGACAACAGGAATTGTGGTAATGTCAGCATCCTAATCACAGCAAGCGTCCATCGCACCAAAAAAATGTGCTAACTTGGTAAAACGATAGAGTATTCATTGTTGTTGATTCTGAAACAGTCCTTTGTTATTTCCAACCAGCGCCACCAATGCTGATGATGGCTGTGTGTGGGGGAGGGGGGTTCGCAGCGGAGGAGCAGCCAAGCCTTGATATGTTGTTGTGATGACCCTTTAAGAACATGATTACAGCCATCTAATGGCTAACTTTAGCATATGAGGTTATTAGCATAAACAGTTAGCTAGCATATCCAGCATAGCCATGCCGCATCAAATGAAGTATCACATCAATCAACGCAAGTGTGTAATATTATATACAACACCTCATCAACATAATTATAGTTTGATGTGTCAAATATTCATGAAACTAAACTGTTAACCACTGTTAACTGTTAACCAAAGAGACTGTTATATATACTGCTAATTGCCCCAAAGGGATGCTAGATGGCTATGCCATTACTAGCGTCCCAATGATGGCTCTACAAAAGCACTCCTGCTACTTGGTGGCTCAAACCTACATACAGCTACTGCTACCACACTGATGACACCGACCCTTCAGAGTAAAGGTTCCTCGGCAATATACCAAAACCTGTGAGAGAGAAGGGTTGCACACAATATTTTGCAGGTTAAGAAGCAACTTCTGGATGACAGAAAAGTGTATACTTTGTCTAAAACATTCTATTTAACCTCACAGGTTTTGGTATATTGCCGAGGAACCTTTACTCTGAAGGGTCGGTGTCATCAGCGTGGTAGCTGTAGCTGTAACTCCCAGTTCCCAAAAGCTGCGTTTTGTGAAAACGGAAGACTTTATTGGAACTATTATGGTGGCATGGACAAAATACTAAGGCCAAGGACACTAAATGTTTGGAAGGCGACGCTAAATGAAGTTCCCAATAGCTGTGTTTTGTAGAGCCACCATTGGGGTTATACTGCCGAGGTAATTGGCAGAACAATGAACAGCTGATGCAGGGCAGGGCTGGCTGGGCTGATTGCAAACTGGAAGCACCTGTGCTGAAAAGGGATCTAATGGAGGACACTGGGGACACCAAGTGGAGAACAACGGATCTACATGAACACAAACACAGACAAAGACAAGACTAGGGAGAAACAGGGAGATTTGGGGCCGTATGTATAAAGCCACTCACAGTAAAACTTTGGTCTTAAGAGCATCAAAATTCTAAGAATGACGCAAATTTGCTCTTATTCTTAGAATTAAGAATAAGTGTAATGCATAAATATTCTTATGTGCTAAGAATTGGTCTCAGCTCCTAAATTATTTAAGAGTTAAGTTAAGACACTTAACCAAGTTAAGTGTCTTAACTTGGTTAGGAGTTGCCAGCAGATTGCTGCGTTACGTGTTCAGAGGCGGAGACCATGCACTTTCCAACAAAGAAACGATGTTTTGGAAATATATAGCGACATGGAGCTGATAAAAAGATACAGGCTTGATCATCAAGGTATCTTGTCGTCACTGACCGTATCAGGAATTCTATAACTTCTTCCCCTTTGCGCAACCAGCAGAAATGAAAGTTGTAATGCTATTGCGTTTTTTGGCAACTGGGAAAATGCAGCAGTGCACAAGTGATGACTTGGACCCATCACAGTCCACAATAAGCAGGGCCATAGATGCCACTATTAAGGCCCTAACAGCACCCAACATCGTCAGACAACTCATTGATTTCCCTACCGATCACCAAACCATCCACCAGAACCAAGCCGCTTTTATGAGGATTGCAGGTGTGGAAGAAAATTTAACATACATGTATTAACAGCTGAACTGGGGTCCCCCTCTGGGAATGTACTGTTTCATGATGAATGGTCACCTCACTGTAACCCTTGTGCCATAACTTACTAGGCCCGAGGTCTTGTTATCAGAGTGGCTCCTGGATGTCCCCGAGATGTCTGTGGAAGCCCTAACTTATCTGTTCTAATGTCAGCACACCCTGTACATCCTTGGAAGATACTGCACATAAAGGACTGGTCTTTCTATTCCTCTTCGAAGAAGTGTATATGGCATCCTGCTGTGTGCATCTCTTCCTCTCATGAGACTCCTTTTTAATAAATATATACTCAAGTAAGCCAAACCTCCGACTCCAGAACTTTTTCCTCAACAGCGGGCTTCCCGGGGTTGTTGGAGCTATTGACTACACGCATGTGCGCATCACAGCTCCAAGTGAGAATGAGGAGATCTACGTATGTCAACAGAAAAAGATACCGCAGTATCAATGGTGGTATTTGATGCCAGTTACAAAATATTGGATCTCGTTCCTAAATGGCCAGGATCAACGCATGATTCTAGGATTTTATCCGAGAGAGGCCTCACTACCCTATTCAAGCAACACTACATACCCCCAGGATGTCATTTACTGGGTGACTCCGTATACCCCTTAAAGTGCTGGCTTCTCACCCCTTACCAAAGACCACAAGGAGAAGCACAGCTCAATCATAACAGGTAGATATGGCACCAAATTATATTCATTCAGTTGATTAATTAAATATTATACATTATCTATCTTTGAAATGTGATTATTTTATCTGTAGAGCACACAAGGCAACAAGATGCGTGGTGGAGAGAGGTATAGGACAGTGGAAAAGAAGATTTCATATTCTTCACAGAGAAATCAGACACACCCCTGAGTAAGCCAATCACATCATCACAGCTTGTGGCATTTTGCACAACATTTGCAAAGCCAGCAACCTACCACTGTTTGAAAATGATGACGATGATGGTGATGGTGATTAGGGCTCGACAGATATATCGGCACACCGATAATATCTGCCGATAGTCGCATCTCACAGATATATCTGTATCGGGAAAAAAATCCACCGATAAACACTGATAATAATAATAAATATAGCCGCAAGCGGCAATTGCGGGGTCCAAGCACAATTTGAAAAGACAGACGAAACAGAAGGTAGAAAGACACACAAAAGCTGACAGGTTGTGAAGATCCTACACTACCCTAGATCTATTAGTTAAGGTTTAGCACCAGCTTTTGTGTTGGCCCGTGACTTCTGTAAAGTTCATTGCAACCACATTGTTGAAGTTATTCAATGGCCAGACTTTCTATTAGAACACATACCGCTTGTTCTTGACAGCTAATGACTTCAGAAAGGACAAGCCTGGATTTGAACCCACAACTTTCCACACGAGAGGCAGACACTTTACCTACTACGCTAAACTCCAGTTACAGGGTTACTGAGGAGAAAATAACTAAAGGGAGAAGTATTGTGATACTGTGATACCATTGACAGCGCTAATCATTTTATAAAACATTGTAGTACTCTCCATTAACGAATAAAACATTACTAAGTCACATGGGCCAGAAAGCCGCTGCTGCACTGCTCTCTATGGGTTGAAAGGTCTGGCCTAGTGTTGCGCAGAGCAGCTCTGACGCCATCCGAATCCGCATGTACGCATTAATCATCCACCCGCCACCCGCCACCCACCCGAACAAATTATTTTCTACGATTTATAGACCCGCACCTGCATGGACATTTCACTCCACCTCTATAGTGCCTTTTAAATTATGTCGAGCAGCGTGAGCTTGATTTCTTTATTGTGTGTTCATTGTATTGCTGTATGAGTGTTTTCTTTAACGATTTACTTTAAAGATTAGAGAGGCTGCTTTCAGTAATTAAACATTTCCATGGTGAACTGTGCCTTTGCAATACAGTTTCATATTTATGCCGTGGGCCCGTTTCTCTCTTGTATAATAGAAATAATTGTTATTAGTGTCAACACAGCGTCTCTCTTAATGGGGAGATGCACTTATCGTTTCTGCTGCGGTGGGATCGCTGCAGGTATTTAATTATTATTTTATTATTATTAAACCTTTATTTAACCAGGTGAGTCCCATTGAGATTACAAGATCTCTTTTTCGAGGGAGCCCTGGCCAAGATAGCAGCAATACAAAGTTTCACACAACATACAAGCAAACATTAAAAGCATGTAAAACAAAACATACACACATGCAACTCGCAGAATCATATGCCTAAAAGACAGACAGGAGGAAACAGGTCTAGCTAAGGAAGCAAGTGCAAGTTCTAAATGAATTTGCCTCCAAACTCTTCACTACATTTTTGAATGCCCTAATCAGGATCAGCACATCAAGCTGCAAATCTGTCTGCAAGTGGTTCCAGGCTGCAGGAGAACATAAAGGCCCGTTTGCCAAATTCAGTGCGAACCTTAGGGACAGACAGTAAGAGGTAAGGTAAGAGGGGAGCAGACCAAGGATGGACTTGTAAATAAATATGTACCAATGAGTGAGTCTGCGCAAGGCCACTGAGGGCCACTGAACTCTGGCATATAGGGTGCAATGATGAGTGAGAGCTTTGCAGCCTGTGACAAACCTCAGAGCGCTGTGGTATACAGTATCCAGCCAATGCAAGCACTGGGCAGAGGCGTGCATATGTAACGGATGTGGGTAGGGCATGCAAAGGAACGATTCACAGGGTTGGTTTCCAGCATTTATTTTCTCCTGCAGAAGACAATACAACACACATGAGTTGCCTTCTGGTCTTCCCTGCACATCTGCTCCTAAACATGCCAAATAACAGAATTTACACTAGGAAATGGATGCTAAAATCACTGCGACGCTACGTTGGTCACATGGCAAAGGGCGGCCTGCCGTAATACAAATGGCGCCTAGCAAGTTAAATTAAAACTTCCACAAAACTTATATACAATCAAAAATAACACACAACAGCTGGGTAACGTAATAGTATTAACAATAAAGAATATGCACTAAAGGTTACAACATAAACGGTTCAATTTCCAAGGAAAACAATGAAATAGCGCGGCAGCATTTTTCCACACAACTTACCCCCAGCAATGCAAGACAGCACTGTGGGGGGGCAGAGGGGCGGCTACGGAAACTCAGGTGGTACAGAAGAGGCGATGTGCAGCAAGGTAATTTCCACAGGAAACATTAATAAAAATAACGGTAAATAAAATAACTCATTAAGATAAAATTCCCAAATACTCAACAGAATCATTAAATTATAAATAAAATTCCCAAATACAAATTGGAAATAAGAATTAATAAAATGCATTTTTAACTCTGTTACACATATACAACAGATCGCCATAATCAAGCAAGGGCAGGAACGTAGCCTCAACCAATTTTTTCCTGGCAACAAAGGAAAAGCAGGATTTGTTTCTAAAATAAAAACCTAGCTTAAGCTTCAGTTTCTTTACTAAGTATTCAATGTGAAGTTTAAAAGTTAAACGATCAATTAAAATACCTAGATACTTGTATTGTGACACTAATTCAATCTGACTGCCCTGCAAGGTTACAATGTCAGGAAGAGGAGCAAATGTCTTCCTGGCATTAGAAAACAACATCAATTTAGTTTTTGCAGCATTCAACACAAGTTTCAGATTAAACAACTGTGACTACAATACCAAAGGCAAACTGCAAATACTCAAGTGATTGAGCAAGGGTGGCACCGCAGCAGTAAATGACAGTATCGTCGGCATAAAACTGAAACAGCGCATTAGGAACATTTTGACCCAGGTTGTTAATATAGATAGTAAACAAAAGTGGACCCAAAACAGAACCTTGGGGGACCCCTGACGCAACATGTAGTACACTGGAGGAAGTGCCATCAAATTTGACACATTGTGTCCTTTCAGAGAGGTAATTTTCAAACCAGCCAACAGCCTGCTCAGACAACCCAATATTGAGCACAGGATGAGGTGGTCAACTGTGTCGAAGGCCTTCGAAAGATCGATAAAAAGAGCGGCACAGGTTTTTTTGTGATCCAGTGACTCAATTATATCATTAACAACCTTTACGGATGCCGTGATGGTACTGTGTTGTTTTCTGAAGCCAGACTGGTACAATGAAAGGATATTATTAGCGCTCAGGAACTTCTTCAGTTGATCACTTACCAATCCTTCAAGGACCTTCGACAAGACGGTTAAGCTGGAAATAGGCCTATAATTGTTTAGTGACGTAGGGTCCCCCCCTTTTAACAGAGGGAGAACATGGGCAGATTTCCACATTTTTGGGATGACTTTTTGAGAAACAGTGAGGTTAAAGATGTTTGATATGGGTTTAGCAATAGAATCAGCTGCAAGTTTTAAAAAATATGGTTCCAGATTATCTGGACCTGCAGGTTTTTTGGTGTCCAGTGAAAGAAGAGCTCTGTGAACTTCATCAGCAGAGAAGGGAACAAAATAAAAGGGCTGACCCTCAAAAATACAATCAACAATCATGTCTGAGGAAGGCAAGGTTTTTAAAGGCAGGGACTGGTTAAACAGGGAACCGGAGGCAATGAAGTGCTCATTGAAACATTCCAGCATAGCGGATTTATCAGAAATGGATCTGGTGTCCTTGACAATGCAAGGAGGCAGTTCATTTTGAATATCAATGGCTGAAATAGATTTGATAGCTTTCCAGAATTTCCTGGGATTATTCAAATTGTTAGTCGTTGCGGACAAATAAAATTCAGATTTGGCTCGTCTGGTAAATGAAGTGAAACGATTGCGTAGTTGCCTAAAATGGAGCCAATCGGCCTCAGTCCCTGTTTTCCTAGCCTTCGCCCAGGCCAAATTTCTCTCATGGAGTAACTTAGCCAGGTCAGGGGAAAACCAAGCGTTGTCTCATCCCTTCACTCTAAACCTTCGTACAGGAGCATGTTTATCCACAATATGCGAAAACCAATCATAAAAGAGTGTCCAAGCATTTTCAACATCATCAATAAGATCGATTTTTTCCCACTCGTGGTAGAATAGATCATGTAAGAAACCTTGTTCAGAAAAGTGCTTCATATCTCGTTTTATAACAAAACGAGGCTTGGACTTGGGAATTTTGGTGTTTCTAATTGCAGCAATTACACAGTGATCACTAACATCGTTTGCAAAAACACCAGTCTCAGAGTACTTGTGGGGAGCATTAGTTAAAAACAGATCAATTAAAGATGATTTCTCTGGGTATTTGGGGTTAGGGTGTGTGGAGCACCCAATAATTTGGGTAAGATTTAGTGAGCTACAGAGATCTTTAAAACTGTCAGATATAGGCTTTAGCCAATCCCAATTTAGGTCACCTGTCAAAATGATCTCGCTGTACTGCAGCTGTGATATAATTGCGACAGCGTTGGGGTGCATCAGCAACAGCTGACGGCGGTCTGTAGCACCCAACTATAGTGAAACAAAACCCTTTAGATATCTCAATATTTAGGGCCAGAAACTCCAATTGTTTGCCAACAGATTTAGAGAGCACGACATTCACATGAAATTTGCTCTTTACAAAAATAGCTACCCCACCCCCTCTCTTGGGGCGATCAGTTCGATAAACATTATTAAAAAAATCAGATATCTCTGTTTTGTAACACTGTAGGGCCACTCATTTTTAGAATGTATCATGTTAACAAAGTCAGTGAGAGAATTCTCAGAAAACACAAAGCAGAAGTCACAGAAGGCGAAGCAACTCGAAGGAATTGAAAAAGTCCGCGTGGGGATGTCTCGGCATCTGCCCATGCAGTTCATAGGGGAAAGTGCTAGTGAGAACGCTTGGCACGACTGGTGGAGAGTGCTCCTCCCCCGGTACACTCTCCCGACGATGGTCGGTTAACCCATAGTTCCAGACCGAGAGCGCAATAAACAATGCAAGAGGAAATTTCATTGTCAGTACTGCAATTCAGTTTGCAAGGTAGTGATATAGTTCAATTTGTGAGGCGTTTCAGTAAATGTGGTTCGATTTGTGAAATAGTTCAGGTCAGTTTATGGGGGAGTCCAGTTATGTAGCCTACGTGTGAGTGTGTGTGTGTCGGCTATGGAAGTGGGGAGAGGGGAAAGGAGGAGAGGCACCTGAGTCAGAGGTAGGCCAGCAGCAGAGCAGCGAGCACACAGGGAGGAAGCCAGCAGCGGAGCAAGCAAGGGGAGAGCCACACGGAAGAGGAGAGGCACCCGATCCGATAGGCCCCAGGGTGCAGCACAGGCCTTGATGCAGATAGGATAGGCCCCAGGATGCAGCACAGGCCTCAGTGCAGGTGGATAGGCCCCAGGGTGCAGCACAGGCCTTGATGCAGATAGGATAGGCCCCAGGATGCAGCACAGGCCTCAGTGCAGGTGGATAGGCCCCAGGATGCAGAGCAGGCCACAATGCAGATCGGGTAGGCCCCAGGATGCAGCACAGGCCTCAGTATAGTTGGATAGGCCACAATTTGCAGTGCAAAACAGGTATTCCAAATATATTATAAATCAGCAACATAAAAACCTTTGTAGAAGATGGGAAATGGCGCTAAAATCCAATGAAATATACGAGTTACAAACAGACACTCGACAGAAACAATAGACATGCCGCCATCTTGGAAGGGGGTGTTAGTTTGCAGCCCAGACGTGTCCTGGTGGATGAACTCAAAAATTTCTTTTTTTTTTATGCACACCCGATCACACATTACCATTATTTCTCAGTGGGATATATGTAAGCGATGTGATGATATGGTAATATATTACACTGAAGTAGGCTGGTTTTAAATAAACAAACAATATTTTCCTCATTAATGATGTATTATTTCACCCACCCGCTATTAATCAGAATGTTCATTTTTATGACCTGACCCGCCCGATCCGCGGATTAACCTAGCGCATCATTAGTCTGGCCGTACCCCAGTCAGTGATGCCAATCAGGTATTTTGCCATTGACAGATGATGTCAAACACCTGCTTTGAGTTTTCTGCACTGTTTGATTTAGTGTTGATTTACTTTTCATGAAACTTCAAAATGGTCACGGTTCATCAGGGACTTGAACTCACAACCTTGTGGTCCAAAGACCTGAGCTTTGCCAACTTCCACTTTGGTGTGTGTCACAGTGGGGAAACAAAACAAAGCACCAGGTGCTAGTCCAACCCATATTGAAAGCCTCAGAAAGAATATTATAACTGTACTAGCGTGCCACATCAAATCAATTTACACATGGCTTTACAGACATCATCTTGACAGTCCAGACATCATTTGTATTTGTTTGATGAAGATTGATCAAATTATCTTGAACATATCACACTGTCAATTTATCAAACTATTTGCAGCTGCACATTTCCATCTACTGTGCGCTCAGTTTTCAAGATATCGATAGTTATATTATAATTTTATAAAGTTATAATAAAGTTTACTAAGTTTACTAATTAAGGTATGGCAATTTCAAAAATCATGTTGTTTTTTTCCTGTAACATAGGGTTTAGGAGGACAACACTGTGGGATCACAGTCAGTTTTTGCTATAAACAGAGGGGGGCGAAGTCAGAATCGGGGGTAGCTGCCAGTGTACGAAAGATTTATCTCACTTCAGCCGACATGTTCTGAAAATTTCAAGTCTCTAGGACATATGCCTGATTTCTAATTAATTTTTGAAGTTGTGACTTTAAGACCGATGAAGATTTGGTTATTATGCAATAAGCCATGCCCACTTTCATCAATAATGACCAAATTTCATGGATCGAAAATTTTCATAAAAATCTATGCAGTCAATTATGAGATATGAACTTTTTGCATTTGTAGCACCCACTAGTGGCAGAGGTGAAAGTGCTTTTGTGGGTGTGTTCACGCAACACTTCTCAACTTGTGTTTCAAATTTGGCTTGATTAGATGAATGGTTAATGAGTTATGGCCAATTTAGTGTTATGGCGTGTTTTGTTAAAAGTTTATTGGTCAATAAAAGCCAAACCATTTGACCTCTCTATAACCTTTATATGACTTTGAAAGAGGACGGTCCCAAGATTCTCCACACCAAGTTTCATGTGAATTGGATGAATGGTCTAGGAGGAGTTGCGAAAAAAGTGTTTCCTAAATAATTCAAAATGGTGGAAAATGCAATATGGTGGACATTGAAAGTGATATATGAGTTGGACTCGGCACATTCCAAAGAATCTAGGAACCCAAGAATTTTCAGTCTATGACACACGGTTCAGAAGTTATTGGCCAAAACATAAACTTGCCTGTTATAGCGCCACCATCTGGCCAGTTTGCATGGGCTACCCTGTCTGAGTAGCAGTGTGCCGTAGGAGCCCACCTGCCAAATATGGTTGCTGTAGGACTTATGGTTTCTGAGCTGCAGATACTTATATATATATATAGATATAGATATGGATATATATATATACCCTATTTCCTCTAATAGTGGCCGGTAGTCAATTAAAAGCCGGGTCTCTGATAATGGCCGGGGCCGTGGTCGACAAGAAACAAATAAAAGCCGGCTCCAAATACAAGCCAGGGGAAAAAAACAAAGGAAACAAGTGTGAATTCGCCATAGCTGTGACCACGTACTGTGCGGCTATAGGCCGCCAAAGGGTGGGGAAATTTTTGTGGACCAACCAATAGACCAACCAACTGACAAAAAACAACGGTGGACACCGGTAAACTCCTGGCGGAAGTCTCTGGAGCGTGCCGTCGTCGATTACCATAATTATCGTAATGCGTTGCAGTAACAAAAAAACGGCTACCTAACGAACCCCAACAGAAGCAGATCAGAAAACAAGGAGGCTTCATACTAAAATATGAGCAAATATACTTATCAAACAGAGGGAATTAGAAATAAAGGCCTGTCTCTAATATAAGCCTGCTTCCAATAAAGGCCTGGGCCCTCATTTATCAACAGTGCGTAGAAAAGGTTCTAAACTCTCTTTTACGAATACAATTTAGAATGCGCCTAAGTACAAAAAAATCTGTATTTATCAAACATGCGCACGCCGGTCATACGCACACCAGTATGTAATCAGCGTTGATAAATCCCACACGTTCTAAACCACCATGCTCGTGCACGTTCGGGGTCATTTGCATTCAGAAACGCCCCCAATTAACCATATATGGTAACAAAACATCCCTTTAAAAACCACGTGAAAATTGCTTTTTTCCTCACCGGAATAATGGCGAAGAGAACAAAGAAAAGAAACTCTTCTGCAACCGAAATTGAGGTGCTTGTTGCTGAAGTAGAATCCAACCAAAAGCTGATGTTTAGTTCACTTAGTGCAGGTGTAACTAACAAAAGAAAAAATACTGCATGGGAGATGGTAACGAGTGCAGTTCATTCTGTAGGATCTGAGGAGAGATCTTTGTAAGAAATAAAAAAAAAAAAAGGTTTGATATTAAACTCAGTGCAAAGAAACGTGTCAGTGCACATAAGCGTGATATTTGTTCAACTGGAGGAGGACAGAGCACAGCAGAACTCTCACCTTTGGACACACGCATTGCCAGCATCATTGGCCACACAGCTCTCTCTGGCATCATTGAACATGGAGACAGTGACTCTGTACCCACAGAACAACCCGGACCACCGAACATCCATATTGACGGTAAGAGAAACAAACCACTGTGTTTGCAAACCTTTATTTCGATGTGTAAGAGAAAATTATTGTAAGTGACAGACTAACCATGAAATAAATGTTATTTATGTTAAACCAAATTTGACATTAATGTGAAAATATATTTTCCTAAATAACTCAGAAACTTTGCCCAGTCCCGTGGTCGAGGAGCAGGGGCCGTCCATACCTCCTTCGGTGCGTCGGGAGCCAAGGGTCTTGACTGACGCAGTTCTACAAAATCAAGAGGACACGACCAAAGCAATAACTGAAATAAAGGACCAACTCACAAACATTTCCAATGTATTAATGGAAATAAATGAATCACTAAAACAAATTGCTTCCTGTGCAACCCAAATTGTTAATAAACCTTAGACTGTTAACTAATATTGTGATTTCAGTCATTTTGTCACCATGCTGCAAAATAAATGTTTTTCTCTTATTTTTCTAAGCTCGGCTAATGGGCAGACTTACCTAAAATCTCTGTATGATCCCAGCTCTTGTCTGAATGGCAGCGGCATTACGAGGTGGTAGAGGCTCTGCGTCAGGTATGGGGTCATCTGGTCTTGGGGGTTCCTGCAGCGGGACGCCTTGGCTGATGGCCAGGTTGTGGAGCACACAGCAAGCCATGATGATGTGGCAGACTTTTTCAGGCCGATATTGCAGTATTCCCCTGTGCTAGACAGGCACAGCCATCGACCTTTCAGCAGGCCTATTGCGCGCTCAACGGTGGATCTAGAGCGCGCATGGGCCCGGTTATAATTCTGCTCCTGTTGGGTCCTCGGGTTGGTTAAGGGAGTCATGAGCCATGGCTTCAGTGGATAATCCTGATCACCTACAGATGAGATACGTTTTAATAACTTTAATTAATTAAGCAATAGCATTTTAAACATGTTGCAACACTCACCAATGAGCCATCCATCTTCAACAGCTCCTCCCTGGAGACGAACACCCACAGAGCTGTTCTGCACAATGAAGGAGTCGTGTGTTCCTCCAGGCCACCGGGCAACAACGTTTAACAGGGCCAAATGCGCATCGCAGATTATCTGTACATTGATGGAATGAAACCCCTTTCTGTTGACATAATTAAATTCGTTGTGTGATGGTGTTTTTATTGCTATGTGAGTGCAGTCTATTGCTCCTATTATATTCGGAAATCCAGCGATAGCGTGAAATCCCCGTTTGATCTCGGCTTGTTGTGGAGCCGTGTAAGGGAACTGGATGTAGTTCGGGCCCAGGGAAATTATGGCATCCAACACTGCTGGCATAATCTTGCTCATTGAGGGCTGGGAAATGCCCGATCTATCTCCAACCTCACGCTGGAACGTGCCGGTGGCCAAAAACCCCAGGGTGGACAGGACTTGGATATGCACAGGAATGGCTTTCGTGCATTTAGTTTCTCGCTCCAACATAGGTCCCAAATCATGGCATAAATCCAGCAATATCTGTTTTGGGAAGCGGTACCTACTCAGAAGCCACTCTGTGCTCTCACCAAACAGATCAGCGCGCTCTCTGAAAACGCGCTCCCTGCGGAGCACATGGTGTCCTAAATCTTCCAGTAATGCAAGATGAGCCATGTTACATTTTCAAATACCTGTCACAGATGTCTTTTATAGATTTTGACACCAATTAGGCTACATGTCTGTTTCTGATTATTAATAAAAGAAAATACAGAACACATGTGGATGTTGAGATTGTTTAATGCATGCTGTGACTGTTCACTCGCAATGCTTTCTATTTGCAGTTTCCCTATTCTACCACTGGATGCTGTGCGTAAGCATGGTCAGAGCTGTGCTTACATTTACACACATTCCTAAGTACAAGTACAAGTTAATAAATTCCACACTTTGCGCAGAAATTATCGTACGCACCCATTACGCACACATCTGTGTGTACGCACTGTTGATAAATGAGGGCCCAGGTACCCACTGCAGCTGAGGTAAATAAAGGCCCGGGCCAATATTAGAGGAAATACGGTCGATATATATATGGATATTGGTGGCTAGTTTCTGCTCAAGAAATATTTACCAAATCAGCTTGAAGGGGGCGCTATAATTAAAGGTCAAAATTTTTACATGTTGAAAGGCCGTAACTCCTACACCGTAAGTTGGATTTAAACGAAACTTGGTACACATATCCAGGTAAGCATACTCTACAAATTTGCCTCAAGGTCCGCCTGGAAAGTTTTTGAGATATTTTGAAAGTTTTGAAAAACACATTTTTAACATCTCCTCCTACACTGTTTGACTGATCACCACCAAAATTGGTATGTAGCATCTACAGACTAATCTCATTAAAGTTGTTAAAAGGTTGATATCTACTGTCGTTTTGAAGATATTAATTTTTTAAGTTGTGAGATTGCCACCAGGGCCACTCTGCCTACCACCCAGCCAGTGGAGGTGCAGTTGAAAGAGCAAATCAGACTCTAAAAACAAAGCTCATAAGCTGATGGCTGAAACATAGTTGTCATGGGTTGAGGTCTTACCCCTGGCCGCCCACACAAAACAACTGGGGCCAAATGCACACGAAAAGTGTGCTGCGCCACTTTCCACGCAGGTTTCCGAATGTATAAAAATCCACGGGCCGTGAGAATGTGCGTACCGGTACACATCTTTCACACCATGCGCACCGTACGCAGTCTTAGTGTGATGTTGCGAGTTGGCAAAAAAGGATAATGTAAAAGTGTGAATTTGGGTGACATTTTATTTAGAGCTTTTTTCTTTCACTACATTGTGTTACGATGTAATCTATAGTTTAAAAAAACCTTCTCTATGATTACATAGTGATGCGTGAGTGGGTAACAACCTTTTTTCGACAAGCCTTAATTTCGTTCTATCTTGAGTAAATATGTTTGTCACTATGCATTATAATAATTATAATGATAATGATCTTTATATAAAGATTATTATTCTGTATTATTGGGGAGTAAGAATAACCTACACCTTCAGGTGTGACCAATTAACAGACCGTTAAAATGTCACTATATAAAGGCTGTAGCCGTGCGTAATGGCTGTGCCAAATGATACAATGGCTGCTTTGGCGTTGCTGGAAGATATTGTGCAATTTAGGCGAGAACGAGTCTTCAGAGACCGTACTGATTTTCTGGCCAATGATGATGACTGGCTAATGCGCCGCTTTCGATTTCCAAGAGCTGTTCTCTTGGAATTGTGTGCTGAGCTGGGCCCTGTGTTGGAACGGCACTCTCGGAGAAACCATGCCATCCCCGTCCATCTACAGGTATTGACAACACTCTGGTTTCTGGCGACGGGGACGTTTCAGCGGGAGCTGGCGGACAGATCAGGGATATCCCAGTCTTCCCTGAGCCGGGTCATGCCCATGGTGTGGGGTGGCATAATTTCTTTAACTAATAGATACATCAGGTTCCCTTACACAGCAGCTGCACAGGCCGACATCAAAATGCAATTTGCAGCGATGTCCGGTTTCCCAAATGTAATCGGAGCTATCGACTGCACACACGTTGCAATAAGGGCACCTTGGGAGGATGAATTTGTTTACGTTAATCGGAAACATTTTCACTCTGTCAATGTCCAGATCATTTGTGATGCGCAAATAATGCTAACAAATATGGTTACCAAATGGCCTGGGTCAAGCCACGATTCATTTATACTGTCTCAAAGCAGTGTGGGGAGGAGACTTCAAGCTGGAGCAGTGCCAGATGGATGGCTTCTTGGTAAGATATGATTAACTACTGACCTTTGATAATTATGCTGTTTCTGTTTCATGCAATTTAAACCATTAAATGCACACATTTTATACCTTCAGGTGACAATGGGTATCCATTGAAGCCATGGCTACTTACGCCATTTACTAACCCCCAGAGCGCACAACAGACGCGCTATAATGTGGTGCACAGCCGTGCGCGCTCGGTGGCAGAGCGTTGCATTGGGCTTTTAAAAGGGAGATGGTTGTGCTTGGATGCCACAGGAGGTAGACTACTATACCAGCCAGAAAAAGTAAGCAAAATTATAAGGGCGTGTGCTGTGTTGCACAATCTGGCGGTGAGGAATGCAGTCCCCTTCCCACCTGAACGCATGAGACCTGATGCCCCCGTTGAACCTGATGATGAACACCAGCCAGCTGCAGCAGCCGTCCAAATGCGTCTTGATGTGATGCAGCGACTCTACGCATGGGAAGTCAAGTGAACATTGTGTGTGTTTTATGAAACAAGTAGAGGATGGATACACTTTTTTATTTTGTCACAAGTTCTTGTAGTGTACAGCGTATTTCATGTAAGACTACTGGCAGTTCCCTCAATTCCATGGCAACATTATCAACTGAATTTATAATTTCTTTTTGTGACTCTAGGACAGTGTCAGTGAGGACACGTGCACGTGTCGGGGCAGGCGATGGCTGTGGCGCACTCGCACCGGATTCTCTCCCCCGAACCTCAACCTGTTCGCTGGAGGCACCAGGGTCTTCATCAGAATCTGTGAATAAAATATTCTACATTGTAACAAAGGACAAACTAGTCTTTTTTTATTATTATATTACAATAAGATTCAAACTGGGCGACTTACCAAGTTCCATCTGGGCAGGTGCATCTGTGTCTCCTAAGTCATCTGGCACAAAGCCACTAATGGCAGTTTGGCCCAGGATACAAGCCATGCGCTCATCAAGCGGAGAGAGTGCCGGGGTCCCCTCTCCTCCTCCAGTAGCCCGCACACTAACGCCGTGCGCAGTAATGCGCTTCTTGGCCTCACGCTTGAAATCAGACCACTTTTTCTTTATCTCCTCCGGGGTCCGTGGCTCAGAACTAACGGCGTTCACTGCTTCAGTTACTTTCTGCCATTCAATATGTTTCATTTTGTTGGTCATGCCAGAGCTTAGGCTTCCAAATAATATTCTTCTTTCTATTTGTTCAACCATTATTTCTAGTTCACAGTCTGTGAAATTGCGCTTCTTCTTCTTCCCTCTCTTAAATGCTTCCGCCATTTCTCCTCAAAACTAAACTAAATGCTGGCCCTTTATATGCAAACCAGGCAATTGGGGGTGTGTTGGAAGCCATTTATAGTAAATTGTGGGCATGGTCAGACGGCTCGTGCACGTGCGCACAATTTCAGGATGATTGAGATTTATGAGGAACAAACACGTAGGAACAGACGTACGTGGGGTTTTATAAATCTGACGAAAAGACTTTGTATGTGTTGCGGGCTGGAATTTGTGTGCACATTGTGAATGCCAGTGTGGAGAAAGTGTACTGATGCTTTAAGAGACGAGATATTGTGTAATCGCGTTACTACGCGAGAATAGAGTCTCTAAAAAGTTTGTTGCTGTTGTGTACTTGCCTTGCCTCGTCCATGTCCGGTTGCTCCAAGAAAGAAAGACAAAAAAAGAGTAGCGCCGGGGAGAATAAAGTTGCCAAAAGAGAAAACGAATTGTCACGTTTGTTCCAAGGGTGCAACATAATTTGGTGTTTCCGCCCGGTCTGATCTTTTACCGGAGCAACTGCTGGACGGACGGAGGAACACAGAACCACGAGCTCAAGATGGTACACGCATCTGTAATTAGCGTGGCTGGTAGCTTAGCGTGTTAATCCATAAAGACTCAAGCATACTCAGCAGACGAAGCTAAGGTAAAATATTCTATTATGGCCAGCCCAGAGAAAATGTCACCCGTGTGGGAGAGTACATTTGGGGAGATAGAAGAAAAACTACCGTTGCTTTCGTTGTTGGAGTTAAATGATGTGTGTACAGCGCTTGGTTTAACAGTGGCTGACAGTGATAAAAGCACAGCTCGCAAATTGAGGAGGTGTATTTTGCAACATTTAGAAGGAGAAGATGTTACCTCATTAGAAGATGAAGGGCTATCAGTATTACTACATGTAAATGACCGCATTGATGCAATGAAAGAAAGATATGAGGATGACGAACGTCAATCAAATGGAACTGTGTCAAGGCGCCACCCGGTGAAGGGTGAGGGTACTGCACCCAACGACCTGAATGAAGAGACAGTTTCCATTGTTGCCCAGAATGTTGCAGAGCCTGTGACTGTCCCAATACAAGGTCAAACAGTTGTTCATCCACTGTACAAGAGGGACCTAAGAATTGTAGGACAAATAGGAGAGCCAAATCAGAAGGATAAACTAAGTTATGCCAGCCTGGAGAGACAGATTCAGAGGGCTCTAAAAAAGGGATATGATGAAGGTGAAGTGGTGGAAGCAGTAATCCAAGCCATAGTCCCAGGAATAAAACTGAGAAGTTACCTGGAAAGCAGAGTTGATCTAAAATTATCTGCTTTGAGACAGATATTAAGGACTCATTATATTGAGAGAGATGCTACAGAGCTGTACCACTCACTGACACGCGCTGTTCAGGAACCAAAGGAAACGCCCATCCAATTTTTGGTGCGAGCGATGGACCTGAGACAACAAGTCCTTTTTGCCTCAGAAAGGGCAAAGACAGGACTGAAGTACAGCCCAGAACTAATTCAAAATCAGTTCCTCCAGACAGTTATGACTGGTCTTCATGACGATACTATCCGTGCAAACCTAAAGCAATACTTACAAGATCCACTGATCGAGGATGAGGTTCTGCTGGAGAAAATGAACACTATCTACAGCCTGGAAATTGAAAGAAAGAATAAATTGTCAACCACAACGAAATCCAGGATGGTAAAGGTAGCAGCAGTAAGTGACAAACAACATGTGGAAGCCGAGCAAGACAGCTGCTCCCACACAAAACTGAATAGAACAAAACAGAAAGAAACGCCAAAACGTGACACACTGATGGAAAAGATTGATAAGGATAACAAAGCTATATGTGAGGCAATCCAGAGCCTTACCACACAAATAGCAAGCCTTACTCCAACTTCTATACCCCATACAATGAGAGTGACCCAGCAACCTACCAGAAAGTACCAGCCACGGACTGGTGCAAACATCAGACGATGCCAGCAATGTGAGTTGTCAAATCCCGAAGGGAAGTGTAACCACTGTTACAAGTGTGGCAGCAGTGAGCACTGGGCAGCAGGCTGTCGTAAGAGAACAATGACCACAGCCACCACAAACAAAATTGAAATTAGCTCCCCTACTGAAGAACAAACAGGCCCAACGGATCTGCTCCACATTAGAGCGCCCCTCTCTGGTAAGCAGCAACAAACAGCTAGACTGGTGGGAAAAACATGTCTAGTTCGAGGTTCCCTGGGAGGTGTTAGTACAACAGTACTGTGGGACACGGGTTCACAAGTGTCGATTGTGAGTTCTAGCTGGAAAAGACAATACCTACCTGATGTTGAAGTGAGGCCAGTGGAGGAACTGCTTGAGGAGGGAGAACTTGATCTTTCAGCAGCCAACGGAACTGACATTCCCTATGAAGGATGGATGGGAGTTGAGTTCAGCCTGTCCAAAAATGCAGTGGTTGGAATGAGTGATAAACCGCTCCTGGTGCCGATCCTTGTAGCTAGCAGTGAGCTTGAACACCCAATTGTTGGGTTTAATGTGATTGAAGAGCTGGCACAAAGAGAGGCATCTGAGGAAAATGCCCCAACAGGCCACTTGGTACAAAGACTGTGTTCAGCACTGGAGGTGGGACGTAAAAAGGCAAGAGCAGTCTTATCTGTACTAAAGAGGCAAATGCCTGACAATGGCCCCCACATAGCCAGACTTGGGAAACAGCCTATTGTCATCCCTAAACACAAAGAAATGAATGTAGAGTGTGGGCGACTGAATAAGAGGGTACTGAGTGGGTCACATGTAGTGTTAGAACCAAACCAAGAGGCACCATGGCCCGCAGGACTAACAGTCAGAGAACAACTTATTCAGCTTCCACAGGAAGACAATAAGAAAATTACAGTGACTGTAGAAAACATGACTGACAATGATATCACACTTTGGGGTCGTACTATGCTAGGTTGGTTATACAGTGTTGATGCAATTTATCCGCTAAAAATGAAAGAATTGCAGGGTGAGGAGCCTCAACCAGCTGACTCCAGTGTTGAACCCCAAGTGGAACAGCCCAGCCAAGTGTCAGGAGAGGAGCCATGGGACCCTCCAGTGGACCTGAGTCATCTGCCAGAGGATCAACGACAGCAGGTACAGCAGATGCTTAGAGAGGAGTGCGACGTGTTTGCTAGAGATGACTGGGACACAGGATGTATCCCTGACCTAAAATTGGACATTCATCTAAAAGATAATATTCCCATTCAGAAAACATACAATGCAATTCCTCGACACCTCTACCAAGAAGTAAAGAATCACATACAAGACTTACTAAGCCAATGTTTGATCCGGGAATCAGACTCACCTTACTCTTCGCCAGTAGTGTGTGTCAGGAAAAAAGATGGGAGTTTGCGCTTATGTGTTGACTACAGAAGACTGAACGAAAAGACACTACCTGATCGACACCCAATCCCCAGAATACAGGAGATCCTTGACAACCTGCGGGGCAACTCCTGGTTCACGGTCCTGGACCAGGGCAAAGCTTATCATCAGGGCTTTGTGAGTGAGAAAAGCAGAGCGTGTACAGCATTTATAACACCATGGGGGTTATACGAATGGGTCAGAATCCCATTTGGCCTTACCAATGCACCAGCAGCTTTTCAACGCTACATGGAGGGGTGCCTGCGAGATATGAGGGATAAAATCTGTGTCCCTTACCTTGATGATGTGCTGGTGTTTAGCCACAACTTTGACCAACACGTTCAAAACGTCAGGAAAGTGCTCCAGCGACAAAAGCAGTGTGGCATCAAACTAAGACCAAAGAAATGTGACTTGTTCAAACGAGAGGTCTGCTATGTTGGCCGCATCATCTCAGCAGAAGGGTACAAAATGAACCCCAAGGAGGCAGAGGCAGTGCAAGCCCTGAAGCATGAGACACCAGCCAACGTTCGTGAGGTGAGAAAATTAATGGGTTTTCTCAGTTATTATCGACCCTATGTCCCTAACTTCTCTAGACTAGCAAAACCCCTATATGCACTGTTGGCAAAACCATGGACTGAACAGAATGGGCATTCAAAGAAAAGAAAGAGTGGCCGCCAGTCAGCTCAACTACCACCATCTTACCCAGTTGAATGGACTGAAACTCACAAAGAGATTGTGGAAAACATAGTAGACCAGCTGTCAAGCCCACCTGTCATGGCATACCCTGACCTGGAAAAGCTGTTCGTGTTACACACTGATGCCTCAGAGGAGGGCCTGGGGGCGGTTTTGTATCAGCGTCAAGAAAGGGTAATGAGAATCATCGCATTTGGGTCCAGGACACTGACAACATCAGAGAGGAATTATAAGCTGCAATCTGGTAAACTGGAATTCTTAGCTCTGAAATGGGCCGTCACAGAGCGTTTTCAGGACTACCTGTTTCACGCACCCCATTTCACCCCATTGTACAGCGACAATAATCCGTTAACCTATGTCACCAAGACTGCGAAACTCAATGCCGTGGGACACCGTTGGGTGGCTGAGCTCACAGATTACCGATTCACACTGAAATACAGACCTGGGTCAGCAAATAGGGATGCAGATTTCCTATCAAGGAGACCAAAACCCATCGAAGAGATCATGCAGGAATGCACAGGGGAGTGTCAGCAGGATGTTTTGGAATCTGTGGGAGAAGCGCTGAAAGTGGCAAAAAAGGGAGATATCGACTGGATATCAGCAGTGACCTGCAATATGGACGTGCTGCCTGAGGAGAACAGTGTCGCAGGACCAATTCAACCTTTGACTGTGGAGAGCATCAGAACTGCCCAAAACACAGACCCAGTAATTAGTAGAGTGATGACTCTGAAAAGAAACCACAGTCATTTGAGACACAAAGATAAGCTAAGGGAAACAGTAACTGTCAGACAACTCCTCCGAGAATGGCCCCGCTTATGGATAGATGGAGATGGAATCCTGCGGAGAGAAGCAGCCTCGAAAAACCAGTTAGTAATTCCTGAGTCACTCAAACATGTCATCTACAAGCACCTACATGAGGAGATGGGACACCTGGGAGCTAATCGAATGATTGTCCTAGCCAGAAAACGTTTCTTCTGGCCCAAAATGAGTGCGGAAATGGAGCACTATGTAACCAAGGTGTGTCGCTGTGTTAAACAAAAGAAACCCAACCGTGTCACCAGGACACCTATCCAGAGTATCGAGACATCAGCCCCATTTGAAATGATTTCAATTGACTATCTACATCTAGAGAAAAGCCGAGGGGGTGAAGAATATATACTCGTGGTTGTAGACCACTTTACAAAATATGCCCAGGCATATGCAACCAGGAATATATCAGGAAAGACTGCAGCCAGGAAGATCTTTGATGATTTCATTATGCGCTTTGGTTTCCCAGCAAAGATACATCACGATCAGGGAAAAGAGTTCGAAAATGACCTCTTTCACAAACTCCAGAGCTACAGTGGAATCAAGAATTCACGCACCTCCCCGTACCATCCTCAGGGAAATCCTGCGGAACGCTTCAACAGGACACTGCTGAGTATGCTGCGCACACTTGAAGAGACTCAGAAGTCAAGCTGGAAAGAGCACCTTAACAAGGTAGTCCATGCCTACAATTCATCTGCGCACGAGGCGACGGGTTTTTCGCCCTTTTTCCTTCTGTTCGGCCGGGAACCAACCCTGCCAATTGACCTGATGTTCCCACCAAAGGAAGCAAGAGGAAAACGGTCACATGCTGGATATGCAGAGACATGGAGAGAAACCATGCAAGAGGCATATTCTATAGCAATGAAAAACCTAAAAAAGGCAGCGATGAGGGGACAGAGAAACTATAATCAGCGTGTATGGAGTTCTGTCCTTGAGCCTGGTGATCACATTCTGGTAAGGAACCTATCAGCTAGAGGGGGTCCAGGAAAGCTGCGGAGTTATTGGGAGAACCAGACTCATGTCGTCAAAGAAAGAAGAGGCCCTGATAGTCCAGTATATGTGGTCAAACCTCTAGAAGGAAAAGGGAGAACACGAGTGCTGCATCGAAATCTCCTATTACCTTGTCCCTACCTGATTGACAAGCCAAAGACCAACGACACGCACCTGAAAGAGAAAGAGAAGAAAAATAAGGCAGAGAAAATCACAAAAGACAAGAAGTCAAAACATGATACTTACCCGACTGATACAGACAGCTCCAGTGAAGATGAGTACAGCCTTTGGACAATAGAGAGGAGAGCAGGACCTTACCTCAATGTCGAAGCAGAGGAATTCCATCCTAGGACAGAGGCACAAAGGAAGGAACCTGAAAATGCACCTATGTTCGAGGAGCACCTGGAAGAAGTACAGGAGGATGAAGCACATGATACAGAAGATTCGGATGAAGGACAGACTGCAGTATCAAGATCTGAGGATGAGCAGATAGAAGCTGAAACGCAGAGGGAGAGACCTGCAAGAGTCAGACAGCCCAGACGTATCTATACTTACGATCAGCTGGGACAGCCGACCTACCAGTCAGTGAGAACCTGTAGTATGGGTGTTGGAGAAACAACGCTGGGCAGATCTCCAGTGACCGGTTGTGACCCCCCACCAGATCTTCACTCCTGTATCCTTTGAAACCAAATACACAGTAGGAGTAGAAAAGATAATAGTAAGTTGATAAAAAGTTAATTTACAAAGTATAGTAAAAAAAAAAAAAAAGGTGAACATTTTAGTGAATAATTTAGTTCATGTTAACGCAATTTATAGTTCATGGTGATATGGTAAGGTTACAGTTAAAGAATTCTAGGCATCTATTTAGATGAGAACAAGCACAGAGATAAGTTACTAAATGGTTATTGACATTAAAAGTCACGTGGTAATAAGTGACATTAAATAGAATGTGTATCTATTTAGAGTATCAGTTAAGCTGAAGACATGGCATACAAAATGTGTAGAGACATAACGTGAGGTGTATGTGGTAGTTTCCTTGTCACTACAGGAAGATTGGGAGGGCCCACCAACATTCCTATGGACAATCCACCTCTCAATACTAATGGACTATAGAATTTAGTCTTGTATTAATGTCATGGAAGTTAATGAAAAAGAAGCTCAAGAATGGTAGAAGTAGAGAGAAGTGATAATGAGTAACCTGTGCTAAGAGGCTGTTCTAAAATACTTACCTATATGCTCACCTTTCCTAATGCGTCAGTTCTCTGAATGTCATGTGTTAGAGTTATTGATTGCAAGAAAAAGAAAATGTTTGGCAACATTTTATTTTTTTAGTGGGGGAGGGTGTTGCGGGCTGGAATTTGTGTGCACATTGTGAATGCCAGTGTGGAGAAAGTGTACTGATGCTTTAAGAGACGAGATATTGTGTAATCGCGTTACTACGCGAGTATATAGAGTCTCTAAAAAGTTTGTTGCTGTTGTGTACTTGCCTTGCGCGTCCATGTCCGGTTGCTCCAAGAAAGAAAGACAAAAAAAGAGTAGCGCCGGGGAGAATAAAGTTGCCAAAAGAGAAAACGAATTGTCACGTTTGTTCCAAGGGTGCAACATATGCATGTTTCCTGTTTTGGGCGTACACAGATTTCTACACCTAAATATACACAGAGTTTTATACATTTGACCCCTGGACTCTTTCCCTATGAGATACTCACTGGGCGCCCCATGCGCATGACTAATACACCCTTTCCCCAAAACAGGTTGACCATGACTGGTATGGATGATGACATGTTGCAATATTGTGCTCTTAACAATGTTCTGAAGCTCATCTTCCCTAAGGTAAAAGCTGCCCTGCCTGAGCCAGCAGCAGCACAACTCCACAACATCCAACCAGGGGACTGGGTGGTGGTAAAAGACCTAAGAAGGAAGCACTGGCACCAACCCCGTTGGACAGGACCGTTCCAGGTGCTGCTGACCACTCCAACTGCAGTCAGAGTGGCTGAAAGAGACACCTGAATACACGCTTGTATCCAGGTGTCTCTTTCAGCCACTCTGCCATTCCCCAGAGATGCAGACTCGTAGCAGCAGCCTTCGTCGTGGGGGTTGTTACAACTCTCCTCATTGCTCATCGTTCAACCATGGAGCACAGTCCAACGGCGGGACTTAAACAATAGCCGCTCCACAGATAAATGTGTCCAGCCAACGGTACTGCTCTGTGCTCTCTTACTTGTTGTTATGACCCAGTGGGGTCATGTATGCTGGCATATTCTGTGGTATGTATGTACGCTGGCATATTCTGTTTTCTCTCTCTCTCTCCCTCTCTGTGTCCTCTCTGGAGTGTGGGTAATTGTCTGCAGGTGGGGTGTTACTATTGGATAAACCAGGTGATTGGAGGGGTGTGCCCTGAATGCTGATTGGCCTGTGGATGAAAGCTCCAGGGATATAAGGCTGAGGACAGCTGATTCTATGGGCTCTCTCTTCTTCCCTGATCCCAACTGGCCAGACCGGGGCTGTGGTCGAACAGTCAAAAAAATACGTTCTAACTCCTATTCCTAACCACTTCTCCTTGACCTCGTTGGAAAACGTCATGAGGTCAAGGAAAGATGTGAAGGAGAATTCATAAGGATTTAGGAAAAGACAACCGCGGTGCTAAGAGAATCCGACTGCACTTACACTAGGCTACGTAATTATGTGATTATTATGTTCTTACCGTGATGTTTCATGCAGGCTGTATAAACGTGGTCGACCCGGTGAAAAATATCGCTTCATCACCAAGGTTGGAATTGAAGTAAAAAAGGAATATAGGCTACCAGTCACTAAAGTGAAATGAAATGGTTTTCACATTGAGAATGGTTGCTCACGCTCAGCCTGCTGTCCACTCATATTTATCGACATGAATCCCAATTTGTTTGATTGTATGAAAATAATTGTTAAATTCATGCAAGATAGGCATAACATGTTAGGCCTACAGATCTACACTGTACATATCATCATTCTTAAGTTTCAAACATGTTGAATTAAAAACATCATCTGACTAAAAACGTCTCATATCCCTTTTTCTTGAAAGACAGACTTCTGTGTTATGGTTCATATGCTGATTATGATCTGATTATAAGCCTGTGCATATAACAGCTTAAGAACCACCACACAACTCAGTAAACACCTTGAAATGTTGACTTGATGCTTTGAAGTAGTTCTGGCTGATCCAGGCCTTTATTACAGTAAGGCAAGGGTTTCAGCATCTGTGCAAAAATGAATGAATGATATTCCTAAAGGCTGCAATACAACAAGCTCAGAATGAAGAAATAACTAATGCAGACTGAGCAGAGGTTCCTCTACAACGTTAACTTCACTTTGATCACTTTACCACAGCAGCGTAACGTTTGTTCTCCTCTGGGTTTAACATGTTGTTGAAAGTTCAAAACATATAAACATATTAGCAAGTTATGGCATAAGATGGAAAATGCTTAATAAGCAACAGTAACTTCCCTCGTCTCTTGTCAGTCATGATCGTTTGTTTTCGTGAACGGCCGAATGGTGCGTCGCAAGGAATTGTGGGACGGCATTATCTCCTTTCCTTTCGTAAAGGATGGTCCAGTGTCTCCTATGCTAAAGGAGCTAAGTAAGGAAGCATTGAAGCACCTTTCCTTAGCATTTAGAGAATTCCAACAGCTCTTATCATGGCTGCCACTTAGATACTTCCGGGTCATTTCACTCAGTTAGGAACCTTCCTAAGCAGAAAGACTATTGGACCGCAGTCCATGTGTGGTGCAGCTGCTGACTTTGTCACTAAACTCCAGTAACTTGTATGCAGTTGCAGTATTCCAGGTTATCTGTAAATACTTGTTCCAGTGGCAGCTCCAGGTCTGTAGGGGTGGGTAGCCTTTTTGTTTAAGTACATGTTTTTGGTTTAGGGAGTTAGGTTAGTTACCTACGTTCTTTTGTTTCTCTTTATATTTTTGATAGGTAAGTCAGACCTGGTTTTGTATTCCTCTTGTTTATTGTTTTGGCTATGCCCACCCTGAGGCAAAAAGAGACTGGAGAATAAACCTGCTACTTTTGAATGCTATACAGTTTTTCTGGTCTTCCTTGGGAGCGGGGAAAAGTGGGGAGTCACACTCTTTTCAGTTGTGTCCAGTTCCCCTAGGCTGGGCATAGCACTTGTATGCACGCTCTGATGTATAAGTGGAGCCGTAGGTGGCATGACACACCAGTATGTTAAATTAGCACTACATCCTCCACCTGGTCCTGACCTCCCTGATTTGTATCCTATCCCTGATTGGCTTCCAGATGATGATGATGATGATGATGTTTTGCTTGGCTATTGCATATTTTTCTATTATTCCTTGACACTTTGTGTCAAAAGGAGGGAATGTGGGAAAAATATTGCATTTCATCATGATTGTAACATTATAAGTAAGTGTGCCTTATGACCTACTGTCATGATGAAAGATGAATAGTTTAGGGACATGTGATTGCTAAACTTGTTATATGCTGTGAAATGTATCTGTGTGTTAGAGCAATGGAAAATTACTGAGAGGAAGACCTTTGGGTGAACTGTGTGGCTGTCCATCTGGGGTGCAGGTCAACAAGTGCTTATCAGATGTACATAGTGTGCTTACTCCCAAATGGACAGAGGAAGCTCGTAATGTCAAAAGAAGAGACTTTGTTATACAGATCCTATGCTGAGAAAGGTTATCTTGCAACACCTACACATGCCCTTAGACTTGTTTGTCACACTGTATAAAAGAAAGTTTTAAGATCCTCTTTCCAGAGAGACATCTCTACCACTGCATGATTCTTATGTAAGAGACTTGTATTCACAGACATCTGAATCAACTGAGGGGATCATTTTTCCCTGACAAGGGTCACTGATAATCTTTTTCGCCCTTCTTGACCTGAAAGTGTAGAGGTCCTGAAGGGTGGACAGGTCACAGCCGATGATCCTCTCTGCTGCTCTGATGACCTGTCTGGTCTGGCCTTATCCTGGACGTTGGCAGGCCCATACCAGACAGTTATTGAGGAGGAGAGGATGGACTCGATAGCGGTGTAAAACGGGACCATCATTGTCATTGGCAGGTTGAATTTCCTCAGTTGCCTGAGGATCATTTTCTTTCTCTTTGTTTTGACTGATAACAAGGAAATTTCCCATGCAATTTTTGATCTTTAAAAAATGTTCCCATGCTTTAGGGCCCTAACATAAGACGCACAGTTTTACTGAGTTTTTTATATACTTTTTATTGGTGTTTTTTTTCCATTATTGAGTAACTGCTATGTGTTCCTTGCTGATGTTCTGAAGTGTAAACACTTTCAATTACAGTCATTTTTGGTAGGTTTAAATTGCTGGGGTCAATTTGACCCCAAACATAAAAGATATCTGTTTATTTTAACATAATAGCTGGGTTAATTTTGATTTTGACAACAGGATGCAATAAAAGTGTTGTAGTGGCAATCGAACAACAAAAAAAGCCACTTGAGGGAATTTGAAGGCATTTCCAACGCGTGGTGGTGCAAAAAATGAGGTCTGCCATGGAATATGCATTTGTCACTTTATTTACATATATCTAGTCACCTACAAAGGCCGGGTGCACTGAATGAATGATATAAAAACGAGCTCGTAAATATGAAACAAACAAAAAGAAACCCTCACGACACGACAGGACCCAAAAACAGCAAACACCCACACACGGTTGAAAAACTGTGGCTTCCTCAATTCCTAACTCTGACTCCCCTATGTAGGCTACGTGCCTACTGTGATTACCTGCCTATGCCCTCTAGTGCGCAGGAGAAGTAGCTGCAGCAACATTTACACCACTTACCACACACAACATATAGCACACATCAAAATTGGCTACAACAAGTGTTAAGGGTCACTGTCTTTCATCAGTAGCTCACAGGGTCTTCCAGTTAGGCATAGCCTTTTCACATTGTTTAATAAATTGTTTATAAGAAATTGTTTAATAAATAAATTTGATTTAAACATTACATAAAACATTTAAAAGAATTGGCGACTTTTTAAAGACTTATTGAATTAACTTTATATTGGCCCATTTTTAAAATCTGTACTAATTGCAAACTTCTCAATTTAAAATACTGTATAAAGCCTTTAAGAGCGTCAATTGACTTTTAAAATATTTCTAATGAATAAACTTTGTATATATTTTTTAAATCCGTGTGCTAAATCGCAAATTTTAAGAACCAAATAGCGATTACGCACAATGCGACCTTCACGTCTGTTTTGACTTGTCTTTTTTCTGTCTTTTTGGTATGCACCTGATCCTACTGGTATATTGTGAAGATTTCTAAGCCATGATGTTCGTACATGGAAATTGTGCAATAAAAAAACCTAATGCGACCTTCACGGGGGGGAAAAAGGACAAGAAGAAGACTAACTTCCGCTGCTGAGGTCACGTGAATTCCTGTCAACTGCGGAGGTGTCGCTTGCGGAGGTCCGCCATTTTGTCTGCAGCTAGGTACTCTTGGCTCTGGCAGGTGTAAACGTCACTTTCCGCGACAATGTTTTGGATAGTGGTCCGTTTACGCTCCACTAGTTAAGATGTACCTTAAGTCTCATGTGCAACTAAACAAATAAAAGACAGCTTTAGTGTCAAACTAACTCGTTTCAATGTAACAGTTAGTGTAGACTTTACACCCTAACTTACGATAGAGCTATACGCTCAGCTGGTGCAACTGGCTGCTGATCAGTTGGTGGCGGTAATGCACACTCAAACAGTTGTTTGCCTATGACCAATAATTCTAAAGAAGAAGAAGTCTCATGACGTCAGACCAGAGCAGCTCTTCCTGGTTACAGTGAAATATCCAACTAGGAAGCTAAGCTAGCCAGTCAGCTAGCCGTCTTCTCTCCTCCTTAGCTGAGCTCCGCCTGGATATCGATATTTGTAGTTATTGATAAGCAGGTGACTGTTAAAGTAAACCGGGATGTCTTTCCTGGAGAAGCCGTCCCCCGGCCGGCTGCTTCTGGACGACACCGTGCCGCTGACGGCGCTGATCGAAGCCAGCCAGAACCTGCAGTCCCACACGGTGAGTCCGCTGTCCCACCGCTGTCCCACCGCTGTCACCCCGCTGTCACCCCGCTGTCCCACCGCTGTCACCCCGCTGTCCCACCGCTGTCACCCCGCTGTCCCACCGCTGTCACCCCGCTGTCCTCCGGTCATGGCTTCAAAATGTCTGGTTCTTCTCTAAAACGGGGTTACTTAAGTTATGCGTGGCGTCACGAGATCCGTTATCGGACACAGTTTTCCTAGCTCCGGCGAGAATCTGCCTTTCCGTCTACTTTCCAACAAGCCCGTCCTTCTGTCACCCTAACCGCGAACAGCATATCAACACAGTCAAAGTACCTGCTAAAACATGACTATCGGTTGTTTATGGAAGTTGCGCGTATTTTTCTTTTTTACTGTGATGGATCATTACCGATGCAGCGTGTAAAACCTCAGACTCCATTATCGGACACACAGCCAAGCCCGATTGGTAATGCTGTTATTGATTAAGCCATTTCCTGGAAACCCTTCCCATTTCTTCCTCCCCAACTATCTATTGGTAAGAAATACATCTGGACTAGAGCAGTAACAGTAGGAGGCCTAGGAGCCACGACCGAAAGTCACTAGTCACAAATCTGGCAACTTATTGCGGGTTTACGTATGACTTGGATCTTCCGGATCGTCATGGTCTTCTGGTGCATTTCGTATGCATTCGATCCACCAAGCAGCTCATAATTTTGATAAAATCTCAATTTTTAGTATCGGTATTCACTGTTGTTAAATTAATGGGAGAAGATCAGAGTAACAGGCGAACACATTTGTCATTTTGAAATTATATTGAAATAAATGGGGATTTGTGTGTTGCATATGTGCCGAATTTAAGAGTGACTGTTTACATTTGTAGAAAGTCTTAAGTCGTGTTGCAGGAGGTATGGGTCGTTTGCCGGTATGCACGGAAACATTAAATTGTCCGATTTTTGAACGGAGTCTGGCGTGACGTTTCTCGCCACAGAAGGAAGTACGTGACGTTATCGGGGCTACCTTGGGTAGATATGTAAATATGTGTATATCGTTAGGACATATATGGCATATGCATTGGTAAACTTGTGTAAACACTGTGGACTGACTGTCAGCGACCAGATCTAATGGGAGAAAGCAGAGCTGTAGGTCTGACGGGGACGTGTCCGATAATGGATGCATCTACATTGGGTTTGTTGACAGTCTGGGATCAGCTGAGCTAGCTCGTTAGCTTAGCATGCTAATGCCAGGCCATCCGAGTGTTATTGTTGTTGTCGTTATTATTATCGTAACGAAAGGAAAAGTAGATAAGCACCAGCACACAGAATGAATACAAACCCACCAGGAGGGAACATAACCATAAAGGAAAGACAAATATTTATCAATTTCACAGCTTTCTTAAGACTCAATATTTTATATGTGAGTATTATTCTACATATTATTTTTTTTCTTACGTCTCTACGAACCAGTAATCCCTTAAAATAACCTTACATTTTCATTAATTTACATTAATTCACCCCTCAATTCTTGCAAAACACCCTTAAAATTAATTAACAGAGTTATTAATGGAGGAGATCCCATCGAAACTTGGGCTGAAAGATTTATCGTATTTATCGTAATCACGATATGAATTTCCGCAATAAACACATCGCACAGGGCTGCGGTAACTGGAAGGGAGTGTAATACTGTTGCTGTAACTTAAAAAAAGTGACAACAACTAAATCATTGTTAATATTGGGCAACTTGCTGTAACAGCAACAGTGTTACACTCTCTTCAGTAGGACTGAGTGGGTTGGCAGTGTATGACCAGAACAACTGGCAAAGCAAAGCATTATGGGAAAGACTAAAATCCTTCTTAGAGCTTTTTGGATTTTATCTAAGACAAGGAGAAGATGGTGGGTGGGATGACAAAGCATCTTTAGATTAGTTTGCACTAATGCTGGAAATTAATTTAATTACACAGCAAACAGTATTCATTGTTGGGGTCCATACTTTCAGCACATGCAATCAGAGACGCATTGAAATAGTATGGTTAATCTTTCTATTTATCGCATTTCATATCGCCATCGCAATATCCAACAAGTTTATCGCACATCACATATTTTCTCCATATCGTGCGGGCCTAATCCAAACCTCCTGAAACTCCCTTTAATCTTGACTCCTTGCTTTCTAATTTAATGTAAAATTCAGGGAGGCAGAGACTTTTCCATGAATTTCCACTTAATAACTCTATAAACCTGCACAAAAAATCCCTCAATTTCCAGTGTCTCTGTGAATCAACCCATGAATAAATCCCTTATAAACCCATGATACTAACCATACTGTAGTAAAGCTGTTATTTTTCATGGATAATTAATGTTTATGTGATGGAGAAATTAAGGACATTTGAGGGATAAAATGAAGGGGTTTGTTTTTGTAGTGTGTATGAATGTGAAACATAACCATTGAAAGGATAAAATGAATGAATGATATTTGAGTCGTCTTGCTTCTGTTACAGTCAGAGAAACCAAACCAGCAGGTTCCTGCATGTCAGCACAAAGGTTCCTGCAGGTTTGGTTTTTCCCAAAATTTCTCGACATGTGACACAGTTTACAGTAATATCTCTCTTTAGCTTGTTTTAGGTTAAGATTTCTGAATGACTTTAAAGGAAACATCTGTTTGTCCTCCGGTCAGAATCACACTGGTGTTTAATAAGAGACGAGACGATCTGTTCATCTCCCGATACGACCCGATACCTGATCTGAGGTTCAGTCAGGATCAATACAGGATCCGATGTGATCAATAAAAGTTCAGCGTCAAAGTCTGACTGTGCAGAATTCTGTTTATTTCTGAGACTCAAATCTTTCCAGCGATGCCATTGGCATGCTGGAATGTAAACAACAATTTAAAAATGTCATTAAAAAGTACAACACTACATAAAAAAACAAACAAAAAAAACAAAGCAAAGCAACAAAAAACAAAAACAACAACAGCAAAACAGAAATAACACGGGGGGGGGGGGGCTTCTGCTGTGTGTCATCCTGTTGTTTTACTGAGTTGTTTTTTAAAGTCACACTGAAATGCAAAAATGACCTTTTCACCTTGTTGTTTCTCACCTAATTCTCCATCTCATAAAGTAGGCCATATACAATAAATGTTTCATATTTTTATACCAAAATCCAGTGTATTTTTAGTGGTTACTTCATGCTGTGCCAGTAGGTGACTAGGGCTGAACGATTTAAAAAAAATATCTAATTGCGATTATTTTCACTGATATTGCAATTGTGATATGATTTGCGATATCAGAGGGAATGATCATTTTTGCATCATTATTCTCATTTTCATTGAAAAACGTATTAAAATGATTATGGTGTGATTTTTGCGGGGATCTGTACCAAACAAAGATGTTTTCTTCAGTCTGTAGAATATGATGTGTAGGCCAGGACATCTCTGCAGCACCACAATATTTACTTTAAAATGCTATTTTGACACATTTCACCTTTAGCAAATATTGCGCCTCCTGCGAGTTGAAAATTGCAGTAGGCCATATTGCGATTTCGATAAAATTTTGATTAATTGTTCAGCCCTATAGGTGACATAAAAATTCGACCAGTAACAACCACTGGCTAAAGTTATTCATTTAGAAGAACCTGGAATTTGTGAAGCTCAAGATCATGTACGAAGCATTTCTGAACCTTTGAAAACTTACCAACAATACACTGCATTACATTGAATTAGAAAATGAACAGCCAAATATTTTTTCCCTGACACAGACAGTGTTTTGTTATGTTACTAGTTAGTTTTAGAATTTTTATTTAATTGTATTTAGGTGCACATATCCAAACCAGCTCGTTCTGTACATGTTCATGCATTTTAATAAGCAATATTTAATACGGTGAATAGTTTTTACAATACACGCGTCTTTTCTTACGTCCCCAACTGGAAACAGCTGCAGTCCAGTGGAGGATTGATAGATTCATTTCAAATAAAACAACAACATGAAGGATTTTCATCATCAGTCATGGTCATGTGACCTCAGCTCTGAACTCCTGGCTGGATGTTTGGTTTGAGGTCGACATCACAGTGTTTGGTTTGCTGTAAAACAGGAAGTCAGATGTTTCATCATCAGTCAGATGTTTCATCATCAGTCAGATGTTTCATCATCAGTCAGATGTTTCATCATCAGTCAGATGTTTCATCATCAGTTCATGTGAGTCAAGAGAGAAGAAGCCGTCGACTCGTTTGATGATGTGTCTGTTTTCTGTGTTTACATGAGTCCATCTGTAAACAGTTTTTTGAGATATTATGTATAATGATAATAATACATTTTATTTATAGAGCACTTTTCTTAACACAAGTTACAAAGTGCTTTACAAAAATAAAACAAATGACAGTAAAAATGAAATGAGAATAAAAGAATTTAGAAGAGCACAGCACCAAGACGGTTTATGAAGGAAAGGCTATAAAATCTAAGAGGCTTTTATAAACCAGTCTGTTATCAAGAGAGATTTAAAAGAAAATGCAGCACAGACAAGATAAACAAACAAATAAAACCGTGAAAATGGAATAAAGAATAAAAAAATCAACGCAATTTAAAAGAGCACAGCACAAAGATGGTTTACAAAAGAGAGGCTATAAAATCTAAAGCTCTATTATAAACCAGTCTGTTATCAAGAGATTTAAAAGAAAATGCCACACAGGTGATTAAAGAAACGGCCTCAGGATTAAGGAAAAGCTTTTTTAAACAAGTGTGTTTTTAAAAGACGACACAGAATCAGGGTTTTTGTTTTCGCCCTCTTCCATCTGTTTCTTTGTTTGTCTCTTAGCGGGATTTCTTAAAAAGTTATCAATGGGATTTGCACAAAACTTTGTGGAATGTTTGGTCATGGGTCAAGGAAGAACTGACTCACTTGTGACACCGATTGGCCAAGGAGGGGCGTGGCAGCGGGCGGGGCTTCTCACCATCAGACTTTGTGGTCAATCAGCAGACAGGAGAAGAGACAAACCCTCCATTATTGGACCAATCAAGTGTCCAGTGGCAGAAGGGCAGCTCTAATGGAAACTGAACAGATAAGAGTTTTTTTTGTGGCTCGTGAAGCGCGTCCTGCCGGGAGGTTTCTGTGTCTGCCGGCACCACAAGGCTCTTGAGGCCTAAGTACATACAGAACATTTGTGCACAGTAATGAGGGGAAATGTCTGTCTAGCTTACATATGAGCTGTCTCAAGATTTAGGAAAATACACTTTTATTGAACATAATAAAAGTATAATCTTTAAAACAATTATTGACATTTATTGTCAATTATTAATTCTTTCTTCTCTTGATCAGCCAGTCTTTTAAACTCATCTGAAACATGTGATTTGACAAACAAGCTGTTAGTTTACGTGTGACCCATATCACCCACTGGGTGACCGTTTACATCCACTGGGTGTTAGCTAGCGGCTAGCTAGCTGTCATTCATTCTTCCAATTATTCATTCTTAACTGTCCTTTTTTCCAGAATTCACTTGTATCACCACACTGTTGTATTATAAAACAGTGTTAATTTACTTTGACATTTTCAATGATAAAATAACTTACATTTAAATAATATGTAACGTTAATATCTCTGTGAGGGAATCTGTCAGTTGTCTTTGAGATTGACAGCTTTGGCGTGTCACGGTGGCCCTCGCGCAGAGTAAGGCCCGCCTCCAGGAAGAAGAAAACAATCGGTGCATGTGGAATAACTATCTTTGTATCAAGATGGATCTTCTGTTGTTTATTTCACAGATGTGTTTCCTTGCGTATTCCTATCAAATGATTGCGTTTGCTGTAACGTTACTGTGCGATACTCACATGAAGTTGCAGGACTGTTTTCCATTTGGCGAATGATAATCCTGAATCCGTGATCAGCATCGCTTGCTTCAATTAGCTGCGTTTACATGGAGCCTTTAAATCAGAACAGCAGCCCAATCAGAATAAAAACGCCTCATATAAACGCCTCAATCAGAACAAACTGCCCGATCCGAATGAAATTTCATTCCGTTTGAGAGGCTGTTTAACTCTTTCATAACCAACTGTAAAACCAAATTTCCTTGACAGGAGAATAAAGAATTGAATTGAATTGAATGGTTTGGTGAGGTGTGGAGTTAAAGATGTTTGAAAACGTCCGGCTTTGACATCCAGCCCCTGTTGCTGTTGCTAAACCGTTTCAAAACACATGAGGAACTTTCCAGAGAAGGATTGTTGCAGAAATCCAGAGTCGGGCAGCAGGGATTAGATGGTGAGAGGGCGGCTGGATTAGATCAGCCGGGCACCAAAACACACAGCAGCACTGCTGACGGAGGCTTGGAAGGAAACATTACTGAAATAAATATGAGATGGTTTTCTTTACTGTGATGATGGCACCGTGATGTGTCGGGTCAGACGGTACGGCTCTGTTGTCTCCATGACACCAGTGAAGAAGAAGAAGGTCCTCCAGGGTGTTATGGCTTTTCTACAACGGTTACCAACATGTGTGTACTGTCTGAAGTTTTTACTCTACATACATGATAACAAAAAACAGCAGAAAACAAGAAAGATGGCCGACTAGTTCTCTGGTTAAAGTGAAGTAAAGCAGCAGCAGGGCTTTGAGTTTGAGGAGAATCAGCTGCCTGCTTGGCTGAAACGAACTGGATAATTCAGTAATAATAAATCTCTTTTTTGTTGTTGTTTTTTTTGGCCTGTTGATGTACCCTGGTGTTTTGTTTTTTTATTTACTTAACAAAAATAACAATACAACATAAAAACACACAGAAATGACAGAAAAACAAACAAACGTGTAGAGACATCAGAAAAGAGAAGAAAAACACTGTAAACATAACAAATGTAAAACAAAGTATATTAACTGGACAGAATGGAGATCACAGCCCAGTTATGAAGAAAAAAGGTAGAAAGAGTCTAACTGATATAAACAAATGCAGGTATAGTCATATAAGCTTATACATAAATAAAACGTATAAAGTTACATAAAAGAACAGAACATACTCCATTTACAGTTTTTATAAATAAAGCCAATACACAAGGCAAAGAAATGTGAAAAACAGGAACAGAAGAATACAAAAACAGGACATATCAAAGCTCAAAATCCCTTCCTTTTATAACTGATAGTTCCCATTTACCAGTAAAAGCAAGTCCTTACCTTTCCCTCTCATCATCAGCCTTTCCAACAGACAGTTCTGTCCACTTGTTGCATCCTTTTGGCAGCAGGTAGCAGATTAGTTACTTTCACAAGCCATTTTCTTGCCTTTGTCCCCTCTCACAATTATGTGGGGAGTTCATGATGACCAAAATACTTTATTGAATACAATTGTATTGCTTGGCAAACTTTACATATTTAATACTCCACATAAACAGTTATCATTGGCTTCATGTATTTCCTTCCTCAAACATCACTATTTGTTGAATATACATTTTTTATAGAAAAATGTCATCCCACTCGTTTACAGTGTGGTTTCTCCTATAGAATCAGGGGCTGTGTGTTGCTTTAAAACATAAAAAATGAAGATTAAAAAATTAAGATTGTAATTCATCATGAAGTGCAACAGAACTCAATAACATTACAGAGGAATTCAGACGTTATCGCCTCAAAACGTCACTGCCTGACAGATTCACCCGCCAAAGGCAAACTTTACCGACATTTGGTTAATTTAGTTAGTTTATCAGACCATGAATAACAATCTGTAATTCTAAAAATTCTGGATTACTTATTTTTTGACACTATAATATTAATTGAAAGTGTGAATTCTATGATATTTAGTGACATGATGTAAAATCCTCTGTGTAATACTAGTGAAAATGTTAATCCTGCTGCTCTATAATGTTAATTCAAAATGTGAATGCTATAATGTTTAATGAAATTTGAACTTGTTTCCTTGATTTATTCATTTTCTCTGCGCGCTTCATGCTTTTTAGGATGGCAGAGCTTGTGTAATGTTAATTGAAAATGTGTATTCTATTATGTGAACTCTGTTGATTGGAAATATGAATTCTTGCCGCCTGTTTTTGTTCTAAAAGTTAATAAACGTGTTGTTTCTCTCTCTGCTGTGTGGTAAAGCAGAATGAAGTGATGATCAGAAGAAAGTGACGTCGTCTCTTTCTTTCTCTCACAGGAGTACATCATCCGAGTCCAGAGGGGCGTGTCTTCAGAGAACAGTTGGCAGGTAAATACACCAATCAGAATCTCTTTGCCGGGGACTCGACCAACGAGAATCCGCTTGGTAGAGAAACAGAGCAGTCAGAGCCTGGTGGGCAGGTAAATCGACCAATCAGAACCTGTTTGGGGAGACAATTTGACGATTTTTGGGGTTTATAGACGAACAAGAAAAGATCCATATGTCCGTAATGAAACGGATATATACTTTCTTTTATACTTTTTGCATGTATGTAGCCTATGTTGGATATTAATTACTATTACCTCCCTATAGCCTACTTTTCCTCCCTATAGCCTATGCTTAAGCAACCTCATTAAGCAGATCATCTGATTATAAAAAAATATTTTAAATACTAGTCATAGTGTTGTAACGGCATAACTGCAGCACTTCGCTTCATGTTTGGTAGCTGCAGTCCGACTCCTACCTTTTTGAAATTTCGGTTCCTAGGAGAGAACAGGAGAGTAGTCCGTTGTGTCTGTCCGTCTCTGTTCATTTCAATTCATTTTCAATGACAGCTGTCCGTTGTCCGGGCAACGCCGGGCAGCGCAACCCAGTTGAACTTTTTCTTGACGGATTCATCACCGCAAATCAGAGGCGTTTTTTTTAAAATAGCGTTTATGTTCCAAAACAACGCAACGGACAGAAATCTATCCGTTAGTATTTCTGTCCGTTTTTTGACGGATCAGTGTGGCCGGAGTTCACTCTGTAGGTGAGTTTGAATCCTCAGTTTTGAGATAGGCTACAAATAAAGACTCACCCCCTGATTTACTAAGGCAGGCGCAAACCAGGTAGATTTAAAAATAAATTTTATGTCTGGCCTAAATTAAAACATGCTTTCACTGGGCGGCAAATACCGTATTTCCTCTAATAGTGGCCGGTAGTCAATTAAAAGCCGGGTCTCTGATAATGTCCGGGGCCGTGGTCGACACGAACAAATAAAGGCCGGCCCAAAAACAAGCCGGGGAAAAAAAACAAAGGAAACAAGCGTGAATTTGCCATAGCTGCGACCACGTACTGTGCGGCTACAGGCCGCCAAAGGGTGGGGAAATTTTTGTGGACCGACCGACCGACCGACCGACCGACCGACAGACAGACAGACAGACAGACAGACAGACAGACAGACAGACAGACAGACAGACAGACAGACAGACAGACAGACAGACAGACAGACAGACAGACAGACAGACAGACAGACAGAGCGAGCTGTAGAGCTGCTGGTCGCAGCTAAAAACAACGGTGGACACCGGTAAACTCCTGGCGGAAGTCTCTGGACCGTGCCGCTGTCGATTACCGTAATTATCGTAATGCGTTGCAGTAACAAAAAAACGGCTACCTAACGAACCCCAACAGAAGCAGATCAGAAAACAAGGAGGCTTCATACTAAAATATGAGCAAATATACTTATCAAACAGAGGGAATTAGAAATAAAGGCCTGTCTCTAATATAAGCCTGCTTCCAATAAAGGCCTGGTCCCCTTTGCAGTTGAGGTAAATAAAGGCCCGGGCCAATATTAGAGGAAATACGGTAGTGTGATTAAATAAGCTGTTTTTCCTTTAGTAAATCAGGTGCAAGGAGCTATTATAATAATTAGAATAAACCCATCCTTTATTTTTGCCTCTCTGTCTGGGGCTTTAAATCACGATGTTGCGATGTAGAGGCTCAGGGGTCGATGACTGTCGGCCGTCGGACCGACCCTATATGTAATAACTTCATACTCTATCAGAACATAAAACATCAACATAAAATATGTAATAACTTTGTAATATGTGATTTCTACTGACAGTATTTCACCCAGAATCCCATTCAGTCTGTCGATAGGAGAAAAAAAATAGATCCAGAAAGAATCTGAAAGCTTGAAATGGTGACAACACTGAGAGGAATATTACTGGCATAATGACACCAGTGTGTGTGTGTGTGTGTGTGTGTGTGTGTGTGTGTGTGTGTGTGTGTGTGTGTGTGTGTTGCAGGTGATTCGGCGCTACAGTGACTTTGACGTTCTGAACAGCAATCTGATGGTGAGTCCTTTCACATCCACATGTAAAAATATAAGAGTCATGTCATGTTCGGAAAATGGGACACAATCTCACCAAATGATTGACAGCACAACATTAAACCAAATGATGGCACTTTTTAAAGGACAGTGGCAAAGTTCTTGGTTGACTACGTGATCGACAGTATAGGATTAAAGCAAATTATAGTAGTTTTTAATGGATGGAAGGGAGCTTAAGTCTTAGGTTGTCAATGAAAATGCTTTCAGAGACTGGATCCACT